>NW_007258406.1:396486-445471 GCF_000164805.1 Carlito syrichta
ACTCAAAAAATAAATAAATAAATAAATAAATAAATAAATAAATAAATAAATAAAAATAAACTGCTGGGATTACAGGTGTGAGCCACCGTACCGGCCAAATGTCAGCTGTCTTTATTTGCATTTGCATTGTACTCAGAACACTAGAAGCATAGAACAATGTCTGACACTTGGTTGAAATCCAATAAATATTGAGAAAGCAAATTAATGAATGAACAATTAATTAATTAAGAAAGATGAATTCATACAGATAAGTAGGTGGATGGGCAAAATATGTATTCTGAGTTCAGCGTCCCTAAATTCTCCTCAGCCATTCAGAAAACCACAGAGGGAGCAATCACTAAAAAAATTATTGCCTGTGGTCTTTGTACAAAGGAAACTATTTAAAACAGCCTCTGCTGGTCATGATTGGGTTTAGGGATATGACCAGGTTGGAGACAGTGAGGTGCCTTCCTTCCTTCATCTTTCAAGAAAGCAAAGCACAACTTACACTTGAACTTACACAGTGGTTTTGAGTCTATGGTTATTTTTGCAGAAATAACGACCCCCTCCCTACTCTCTTTATGGGAGTATGCTCCTTGTGTTTTTGTTTTTATTTATTTTCAAGTGTTCTCATCTCATCTATTTGTACTACAAAGACAATTTGAAAATAGAGAGGGCTGTATATGCGAGGGACAAGAGATGACATATTGCCATTTTGAGAACCCCTCATAAATCCTTCAGTTTCTCCTTTTTGGATCACAGTATGTTCCTGGTGTGACTCAGGCTCAGGGCCAAGATCCCAAGGGAAACCAGCAGCAGGAGAAAGAGAAACAATTTGTACCAAAGTATTTCACTAAGTTTCTTTTCCTCAGAAAGTAATAACAAAGGTTTCCGTTTCCTCAGTTCTAATGACTTTATATCTATGCTGAAGGAAAAAGAAGTCACAAGATGAGTGCCTTCTATGGCTGGACTGACTCCAAGAGCTAAAATCCAAAACAAGAATAGCTGGGATATTAGTCACATTTCCCAGAAAGTCTGCAAACAAAATTTATTAACTAAGACTCTCTGCTTCAGTATGGTAGGGACTTGTTGACAAGGGTCGAAGAACATGTGTTAACAGCATGCAGCTTGCCGGGCACCATTCCTGGGGCTTTTCTTGATTTATCTCATTTAATCCTCATAATAAACATGTGATAAGAAGCAGAGGTAAAGAGAGAGAGTTGCTTTACCAAGGCCACACAGCTGAAAAGCTGCCCTGTGTTACTTCAGACCTGGAGGAGGACCTGACAGTTCCTAGTATTGCAGTTATATTAGTTTGGATTCCAGTTATATTAGTTTGGATGCTAGCCAGAAATATAAAAGTTTTAAGGCAGGCTTCAGATAGTTTTGTATACTTTGGAAAAGCAAGAAATGTCATAAAATATAACTGAATCGTGAAAAATGTAAAGCCTTAAGCTTAGGTTAAAAAACTAATAATAGAAGCACATGAAATACATACTACACACACACACACACACACACACACACACACACACACACACACACCACGCACATACACACAAGGTCTGACAATTAGGTTCGCAAACCATCAGAGCTGTTGTCATTATTTGCTGAGGTCTGATAATTAAGTCTGCAAACTTGCCACCATGTGCTTGCGTTGGCAGCACTGTACAAATAACTGTACTGAGACACCCTCTCTGCTCACCTGATCTGGTCCCCAGTGACTTTTTTCTTTATCCAGAGATGAAGAAAATATTGGAAGGAAGATATTTTGATGACATTCAGGACATCAAGGAGAATACAATGACAGCTCTGATGGCCACTCCAGAAGAAGAGTTCCAAAATTGGTTTGACAGGTGGGCTAGGCACCAGCATCAGTACATAGCTTCCCAAGGGGAGTCCTTCAAAGGTGGCTGTAGTGATATTCAGCAATAAGGTATGTAGCACTTTTTCTAGGATGAGTTCACAAACTTAATTTTTGGACCTCATATATTATATAATAGAATGTTATGTCATTTATGATAGAATTTATTAATCTTATATATCATATAGAAAATATATAATCATATGAAAGATACATATTGAATATTTACATTATATTTAGATTTAGATTATATTTAAATAGGATATGGCAAGTTTTTCCACCTAAATATTTATATTTTCACATATATAATATAGAATAGTTTAAAATAGTGTAGTAATATGTAGTATGATTAAAAGACTGTGCAATATGTTCTATATAAATAACAACTACATTTTGATAAATGAAATATATTATTAAAAGAATATATGATCTATTTATTTCATATATATACTATATGTGTATATAATGGAAATACACAGAATGGTAGAGACTGTGGTCAACAATTACTTGTGGCTTCACCGCAGCTAATGAATAATAGACTTGAGAAAATGGCTTGTGTGAAACATCATCAGTATTAAGAAGATGATCTGTCCCCAGAAAAATAGCTGCCATTTTTGGTTACCTGAATAGAAGTAAAATAGCCCCAAAAAAGGGAGATGAGAAGTGTTCTCATCTGCACTAAGCTGTATCAGTTTCTATGTGGGACAGCTATGTCTATTTGGGACTCCACTACCTCAAGGATGAACTGAGATCTGGCTCTTCTGTAACTGAACTTAGATTCTGCTGCTCATCACTCAAAAGCCAAGCTCAAGAGACGGTGAAAGGAAAACAGGTTTATTCAAGAGTCAGCAAAGTGAGGAGATGGCAACTAATGTCTCAGAGACTATCTCAAGTCAGTACACATTTCATGCTCCTTTTATGCTAAGGGCAGGAGATGAGGAGGGGGTTGGGAAGTCTCTTTAACATTGGTCAGGTTACCCTGTCCCTTTAAATTGTGAACAGAAATAATGAGTGTACATTCTCCCCTTTTTCTCAATCTCAGTAGCTGCATACTTATTGTTCCTATATTATCTTTTCAGTGTTTAAAAACTGTTCTATCCTGGCTGGACACAGTGGCTCATAGTAATCACAACACTTTGGGAGGCCAAGGCAGGAGAATTACTTGAGCCCAGGAGTTTGAGACCAACCTAGACAACATAGTGAGACCTTGTCTCTACAAAAAATAAAAATAAAAATAAAAAAAGTAGCTGGGCATAGTGACACATGTCTGTAGTCCCAGGTACTTGGGAGGCTGAGGTGGGAGGATTGCCTGAACCCAGGAGATGGAGACTGCGGTGAACCATGTTCTTGCCATTGCACTCCAGCTTGGGTGACAAAGTGAGATCCTGACTGAAAAAAAAAAAAAAAAAAATTATTCTATCCTATAGGCAAGCATGAACAGAGGCCAGAGCTCCCCAAGTCTAAAATGGAATTAGTTATGTTAGTCTTTTGCCATTTCTGTTACACTTCCACCATCCTCCCTACCCTTTCTATGGTGCAGCCTCTTCTTTCCTTCCTTTTAGCTTATTGAGAGTTTAATTACCAACCAGTGTAGCCAAAGGGGACTGTTCTCTAGAAGAGGAGTGAGGCTGAATCAGCAGATGGATGAAGAGGGTGAGGAAGGCCCTAAACAACCTTGGCATTGGAAGAGGTTTAAAGAAGCCTCTAGGGATTAGTTTTCTACCTGAGTGGCAGGTGGCAGAAAATAAGGCAAGATGGGCGTGCAGGAGGCTTTCATTTCTGCAAGAATTCCAGATTATCAAATGCACTTGTAGGAGCCAAATTTATGTCATGACTCTGTTGGAGACCAGGAATTCTAGCCAAACCACAAGAGATGACAGAAAACCACCAGTGGAGAAATTCATTCATTTCCTAAGAAAGTGAAACATAAACCCACAACCAAAAAAGTATACCTCCTATGCTCCCAAAGAGGTAACAGGATTGACAGTGGAAGGAGAGATTTTCTAGGATAAATTTGGGTTATGAGCACTGTACTTGGGTAAGGAACTGGGTCATGGTGGCCTATTAGTACTGTGAGAGAGTGAAAGTACAACTCAAGACTGTATTTTGTTAGGTTTGGGGGCTTTTCATTTGCTTGTTTGTTTGTTTTTGAGTTGAGGGTTCACTCTGTCACCCCAGACTGGAGTATAGTGAGAGGATCAGGGCTCATTGCAGCCTCAGGCTCAAGCGATCCTCCTACCTCAGCCTCTCCAGGAGCTGGGACTACAGGCATGTGTCTCCATGCCCAGCTAATTTTTTGATTTTTTTGTAGAGACGAGGTCTCACTATATTGCCCATTCTGGTCTTGAATTCCTGGGCTAAGCAATCCTCTTGCCTCAGCCTCCCAAAGTGCTAGGATTATAGGTATGTGCTACTGCACCTGATCTCAACACCGTATTTTTTTTTTTTTTTGAGTTGGAGTCTCACTCTGTCTCCCAGACTGGAGTGCAGTGGCTGCTCCCGGCCACCGCAGCCTCGACCTGCTGGGCTCCGGAGATCCTTCCGCCTTAGCCTTCTGAGTAACTGGAACTACAGACGTGAGCTACCACGCCCGGCTGGTTTTTTGATTTATTGTAGAGATGAGGTCTTGCCAAGTTGCCCAGGCAGGTCTCTAACCCATGGGCTCAGGCAATCCACTCACCTCAGCCTCCCAAGGCGCAGGATTACAGGCTGAGCCACCGAACCCGGCTTCAACACAGTATTTTGCACAAAAGAAATAGGATCAGGATTTGAGGCATGATGTGAAGTATCTGGTTAATTTATTTGTTACAAGAAGTCTAATTTTGGAATGCATGCTGCTAAAAAACCCACACAATTATGCAAAGACATATGTACAATAATATTCATTTCAGCGTTGTTTGTTACAGTGGTAATCTGAAAAGGACCTAAATCCAGCAAAAGAGGATTAATTAAATATTGACTATGTCTACTAAATGTTAACCTTGAAAAATATAGCAAGATTATCTACATGTGCTGACATAGAGAGATATCTAAGATTTATCGTGGAATTGAGAACCATAGCTACGAAAAACTTGGATCAGGAGCAATGAAAGGGTATTATGATCCAAATTCAACTTCAGACTTTTGTCCATATTGATGAATTTTTTTATATATGTTATTTTTCGTTTTTTCATTAGAAAATATATGCCCCAAAAAGAGCATGGGTGTGTAGCATAGAAACAAAAAACAAATTAAAATAAAGAATCTCCCACCATAGAAAAAAAGTCAAAATGCTCTCAGGCAAACAGAAAATGAAGCAGGAAGACATTTCTTGAGATTCTGGAAAGCAGAATTTTTCCTTCTGTCTTCCTCTGCTTCTCTCAGTGTTAACACGTTGGGTTTCATTACTCCCTTCAGATGTTTCCACTCAGGGTGAAGCTTTCTCATTATGGGAGAGGACCTTTTGTTCCAATTTGAAAATTCACCATCTCTAAACTTCCTCCCTATTTGGAATTGGTCTCAGATTCATTCACTCATCCCCAGTCAAAGCTTCTCATGTTGGTTTTCCTGATTTCTGCTACTTTTGACCATAGCCCCTACTTATAAATTGGAATTTTGAAATTTTCTTCACCATCTAATTTCACTGCAGATATAATTTGTGAGGATATTTTTGTGTGTGTGACTCCTTTTTCCTCTTTATTGTTCCAAAGAGAGAAGTAGAAATTTCTGAACAAAACTACCCCAAGGTCCTTTAATGGTACCATTTCTGAAGTATGTTGCCATAACCTGTTTTGGTAATCATGGCTGAACATACACTTTCTCTTTGCATTCCAGCTATTATAACCCTAATTTACCCTAAAGAAGCTGTTGCCTCTAATTTTATAGGTGAACATTTTTGAATAAGAAAGTACAGCCAGGCGTGGTGGCTCATGCCTATAATCCCAGCACTTTGGGAGACCGAGGTGACAGGATTACCTGAGCTCAGGGGTTCGAGACCAGCCTGGGAAATTCAGCTGGTCTCTACAATAAACCAAAAACTTGGCCGGGCTTGGTGGTGCATGCCTGTAGTTCCAGTTACTTGGAAGGCTGAGGTGGAAAAATTGCCTGAGTCCAGCAGGTCGAGACTGCATTGGCCAAGAGCATGCCATTGCACTCCAGTCTGGGTGACAGAATGAGACCTCAACTCAAAAAAAAAAAAAGTACAAAAAGAAAAAAGCTCCTTAATGCATTTCAAACTATGGTCATGCTACAGAGGAAATAATTTTTTTAAATCTTGATTTAAAATACAGTGGCTATTTGTGATTTGTTAAAAAAAGATAAATATTAAGATTTCTAATTCTCTGACCACTACATTTCTGGTCTTCTGGTAAATTTTCTTCTACCTTGAGCCTCTTTACACAGTCTTCCTTCAAAATATTGCAACACTGTTGAGTTCCCAATCAGAAAGATCAAAGCTCTCCCTCCTTAAGTCTCCTTTTCCTCCAGCAGGAAGCCTGTGTAGTTGAAAATTACTTGCTCTTGTTAGGATAAGTTTCCATTTTATATTTGCAAGTAAACATAAAGGTATTCTTCATCGTCAGCACTGTGTTTTCTTTCCTTAGGAATCTGCAGTCTGTTCAGGCATATTTCTGAGCAGCAAATCAGCTTTCGCCAGAACACTGCAAGACAACAGTGCAGCACTCAACCTGCAACCATAAGGTAAAGGAACTTTTTTTCTTGCAATGATCCTTCGAAATTGTGTCTAGTGCCTTTGAGAATCTCAAGCTAGATTTTCTTAAGTGCTGGATTTTGACATCTGCTAAAATATTTAATAACTTAATCTAGAAAATAATTATTTCTTGTTAATTCAAGCATTTAAATTTTGTGGCACTTCCGGTTGGAAACTCTCCCTGATGGAAGCTTTTAGAAATCCTAACCAGGAAGTGGTTGAAGCCAGGAGACTAGAGGAAACTTGAGGGAGGGTTGGAAAGAGAGGAGCACAAATCTGTTTTATTCTGAGCTTACAGGCACATTTTTATCAGTTAAAGATGCAAACCAGGCAGAAACATTCTTACAAGCATTTGTCTTTCTGGTTTTCATTTGAAAAGAAATCAGGAGCGTGGAGTTATTTCATTATAATTTTTGAAGGAGGCGTACTTCTTTATCCAGAGTTCAGGCTTAGTCAAGAATGGACTGGAGTTCGCTGGCTCTTTTCTAGAATCTACATCTTGGAGGTCCTTCAAAGTCTCCAGAGAAGGGGGGCCCTGGTCAGTCACAATGCCCAATACTCTGTTTTCTTTTTACTCTTCAGTGATCATTAAAATAAATAAATAAATAAAATCAAACTATAATCTCAGCATTTTGGGGAGGTCAAGGTGAGAGGATTGCCTGAGCCCATGGGTTCAAGACCAGCCTGGGTAACTTGGTGAGACCGCATCTCTACAATAAGTCAAAAAATTAGCCAGGCATGATGGCACATGCCCATAGTTCCAGCTACTTGGAAGACTGAGGTGGAAGGATCACCTGAGTTCAGTAGATTGAGGCTGCAGTGGCCGTGAGTGTGCCACTGCACTCCAGTCTGGGTGACAGAGCAAGACTCCAATTCAAAAAAAAAAGCAAACTATCTAAAATCATGAAACACTTTTCTCAGGATGTGAATACTATAGGCACACTAAAGAAACTTTGGGAAAATACCAGCAAATATAAGGGGGAAAGAAATCATACCGTCCCTATGTCACCCACCAGAAATAAAATATTTTAACATTATATATGTATATATGTATTATATATGTATTGTATATGTAGACACATATGTATATTATATAGACTTAATATAAACAGATTTTTTGGAAAAAATGTTCAAAGTTGAGGGTGTACATTACACTTAGTTTTTATCTTTTCACTTATTGTTTTTTCATGTTATTAAAATTTTTCAATAACGTGAGTATTGAGAGCATCATAATAATGTTGCAAAATATAGATGTGCCATGATTTCTTTATCGCCTTCTTTCCCTGTATTCTCTCCCTTATTTCCTTTCTTTCCTCCCTCCATCACTCATCCCTTCTTTCCTTCCTTCTTTCTTTTCTTTCCCTTTTTCTTCTTCCTTCTTTTGTTCCTTTTTTCTTTTCCCTCTCTCCTTCCTTTTTTCCCTCTCCCTCCTTCCCTTCTAGATTCCTTCCTTTTTAGCTTAATTAAATTTATACATTTGTACTATTTAAATATTCAACATGATTTACAAGGTATTTGACACAACTATTTGAAAGTTTTTTCCTAATTTTTCTTCCAATCTTTCAAATTGTTTTTTTTTAAATTTTAAAGATGTGGGGTACAAGTCAGAATTGGGTATATATATATATATGGTCTAGGTACAGGTGAAGTTTTGGGTCTCCCATTGGACCTCACTTTGCTTAAATTATCAAGTTTGTTTTTACTTTTTTAATTATTGTTTTAATTCCCAAGAGGTTTCCCAAGTTCTTTAAATGTTCTTTTTTTCTTTTCTGCAGCATTTGTTTTTATTTTATGGATGTAATGCCTTCTCCAATGTCTCAATTTATGGATTATTTATTTAAACTCTTCTTCTCCCTTCACATCACTTTTACTACCTTTCTTTGGTTGCTGTCTTCCATGTTAGAGGCATTCCTAAAATGTCTGAGGATCTTTTGATGCTAGTTCATAGTTAAACAGTGAAGCGTTAAGAAGCTGATTGGAAGAATATTATTCAGCCATAAAAAAAGGATGAAATAATGTCTCTTGCAGCAATTTGGGTGGAATTGGAACCCATCATCCTAAGAGAATTAATGTAGGAACAGAAAACTAAATACCACATGTTCTCATTTACAAGTGGGAGCTAAACTAAGGGTCTGCAAAGGCGCAGGGAATGGTATAATGGACACTCAGAATGGACAGAGTGGAAAGGGAAGAGGAATTTTAAAAATCACATGGATATAATATACACTAATGGGGGTGACAGGTACACTTAAAGCCCAGACTTCTTCACCACTATACAGAGCATCCATATAACCCCAAAACATTTGTATTCCTAAAGCTATTGAAATTTTAAAGAAAAATGCTGCTTGAAAACTTGGAGCACATATGTGGGGTTTGATGACTGGGCTTTCCTTGATAAGGTGAAATTAATTTAATTTAATGTGTTAATTATTTTATTGTATTGTATTTAATTTTATATGTCAGCATCTGTAGACCAATTCTCTTGGGCTTTTTAAATTCCCTCCACAACTGTCTTCTAATCTCTTATATGGGGGAATAAGCCTGGCTGCAGTTTTTTAAGAGCTTAGTCTCAAAATTCAATATACAAACACTTATTTACCCTCCTGTTTTTAGTGTAGTATCCCAGACTTCAACTTTTCCTCTTATTCCCAGTCCAGACCCCTTTTTATCCCTTTTATAGAATACATCGCAAAGCCTACAATCCTTTCTGTCTGGGTTCGAGAGTAGGAGTTGAAAGGAACAGAGGTGTAGTCGTTAGACAGAGCTTATTCTTAAACTACCTTTTAACCAATCCTCCTATTCTTAGTTCTAATTCATCTCACACACACACACACACACACACACACACACACTTTGCAGCACCTCATGCCACTAATTCCTCAGACTTTGTAGAATTTTGCATTATAAATTAGACTGCTTTTTTAAAATTTCCCCCATTGCTGACAGATTTAGCTTTTTCAGGCTCAGTAAGTAATCATCATTTGTCTAGCTCTTTCATAGTTTCCAAGATTTTGTTCCATTTTGTACTCTTCTAATTATCTTTTCCTTGTGCCTCAAAGACTTCATAGATGATGTTATTTTAGCGGATCTGAGGAGAGAGCTAAAGCAGGCTCATAAGTGCAATTGATAGTCCTATGGGATCATTAAGTATTTTTTTATAGACCGTTGCCTATTTTGTTTAAAATTTTAAGCAGTTGTAACTAATCCTGCAATGAACATCTTTGGTTCATAAACACTTGTATCAGTCACAGTTCAACCAGACCAAAGGAAGCAAAGGCGATATATGAGACTTACTGCAAGGAATTGACTTATGTGCTCATGAGGCCTGACCAAGTAAGACTGAAATCCACGGAGCAGGCCATCAAGAAAGGCAGGCTGGGGTTCTGGGTCACAAGCTGCTGTCTACAGATAAAACTTCTTCATCAGGGAAGCTCAGTTCTGCTCTTAAAGCCTTTTTATTGATTTTTTTCAGGTCCACACAGATTATCTAGGATAATTTCTCCAATTAAAGTTAACTGATTATGAACTCCAACCATGTCTGCAATGCCTAGGTTACGTTTGACTGAATAACTAGAGACTGTAGCCTAGCCACATTGGCACATCAAAAGATCATCACAACTTTTGAATATCTGCTTCTCTGTACATTCTTAAAATTCAAATTTTTATGTTCAAAAGCTCCTAGTATGTCTTGTCACAATGCCGTAAAAGTTCTGTAAACAAATGTGCTCTAAATACTCATGTATGAGAATGCTCAACTCTATAGTCTCACCAGTTTTTATCTGTTTTTTTAAAAAATTGTTATTGGATGGCTTTAAATGGTACTTAGATACTTTTTATTTCATTTGAATCTTGCGAGTTTAGTGATCATTTCTGCATATATATGTTGGTAAATTTCATTTTTTTCAATGGAAGTATTATTTTATTTTTTATTACTTTATTTTATTATAATGATGTGGGGTACATGTCAGGATTAGGTACATAAGTAGTTTACAGGCAGGTGAACTCTGGGCCTCCAACCGGTCCTTACTTCCCCTGGTTTAGGATCAGGTACCCTTTAGTGATGTCACATGGCCGCCCCCATGGGCAGTATCTGGCCACTGCCAATCCCTCTCTTGTAGTGTTGTGATAAATGTTTGGGCCCCACTTATGAGTGAGAACATGTGGTATTCAGTTTTTTGTTTCTGTGATAGATGACTATGATTCATATTAGTATTTTCTTAACCCTTTGTTGAACCTTTTTAGATATTAAAAATAATACCTATCATATTTGTTGTAATCATTTATTTTCGGTTTCTAGTTTTCCCTTTGATTTTTGTGAACAAAAATTCAAATTCAGCCTCTTTTTTGTCATGTTTATCACCCGCTCTAGATTTATCTTCATCTCCAAAGAGAATTTGATGATTTTCTTTGTGGCTATAGGGAATCTGGCCACTGACCAGAGGACAAAGGTGGTAGGCCATGGTATCAGATGGTACCCATGCAGATAGGGAGTAGGGAGCATTTAAGTTATTCTAATTCTTGAATCTGTCCAAAGAGTCAGCTCAGCAAAGCAAATCTCCTGAGACAATAATGCAGAGAGCACTATCCTTATAGGCCTTACCTCAGAGGAACAGAAAGCTCACTGTGGCCCAACTTAAATAAACTAATTCTCTGTGCCCGGTCCATCCCTGTGAAAGAACTCTGCACCAGATGTAATTTTACTGCTTGAGTAAATTTTTTTTTTGAGTTGGAGTTTCACTCTGTTGCCCAGGCTGGAGTGTAGTGGCATGCTCATGGACACCCCAGCATCAACCTGCTGAGCTCTACCGATCCTTCTGCCTCAGCCTTCCAAGTAGCTGGAACTACAGGCACATGCTACCATGCTTGGCTAATTTTTTGATTCACTGTAGAGACATGGTCTCACCATGTTACCCTGGCTAGTCTTGAACCCGCGGGCTCAGGCAATATTCTCACCTTGGCCTCCCAAAATGCGGGATTATAGACTTGGGCCACCATGCCCAGCCTGCTTGAGTAAATTAACACATCTCCTGATACCTAGTGCCCATGTAGTTTGAACCCCACTCTTGGTATCAATTTTCTGCCCTAGTCTGTTTTATGCTACCATAACAGAATACCACAGACTAAATGCTTTATCATACACAGAAATTTATTTGGTTTACTGTTCTGGAGACTGGGAAGTCTAAGAGCATGATGCCAGCATCTGATGAGGGCCTTTGTCCTATGTCATTCCATTTCAGAAGGTATATGACAAGAGAGGGCAAGAGACAGAAAGCGAGAGAAGGCCACACTCACACTTATAACAAATCCACTTCTGAGATAATGATGTTAATGTATTCATTGGATTAATCACCTCTTATTAGACCTCACCTCCCAACACTGTTGCATTGGGAATTAAGTTTCCAACATGTGAACTTTGAGGGCACATTTAAACTACAACAGACTCCTAAGGGACACCTATTCACATTCACATCCCTAACTAATACGCATGCTTTTTTTTTTATGACTCCAGTCAAAGAAAGGGAAACTTTATTGAGGCCCCAGGGCCATGGGCCAGGGCAGGAGGCCGCCTTGTGAGAGGAGCCAGCCAGGGTCTTATTTTACCTTCTTCTTGGGGCGCAGGTTGTTGGTGTGTCCACACTTCTTGCAGCAGTTGACGGCAGCCGGGTGCAGGGGGGCTACAGGCATGCGTAGCACTTGCGGTAGATCATTTTGTTGCAATTGTACTTCTGGGCGAGCTGGCGGAGGAGAGGCTCAATGATGCCGCCTCGCAGGTACAGCACCAGGTACAGGGTGCTCTTTCTGGATGTTGTAGTCTGAGAGAGTATGGCCATCCTCCAGCTGTTTGCCCGCAAATATTAGATGCTGCTGGTCAGGTGGGATGCCCTCCTTGTCTTGGATTTTATTTTTGACATTCTCGATGGTGTCACTGGGCTCAACCTCAAGGGTGATAATCTTGCCCATGAGGGTCTTCACGAAGACCTGCATCTTTGCATCTGTCACATGGCCAATGTCACTGACCAGCCTGGCTGCCTTGTTGAAATATGCAATGCATACTTTTGCATAGTTTGGCGGGAAGAACTCACAGCTCCATCAAATCCAGGAATGAATCTGATGTGGGTGGAAAGAAATTGTCCCCAGTACATAGTTTGGTCTGGCCAGGACTGCTGAGCTAATTTTCAGCTGATGTTGTTGTTCAGAATGAGTGTTGACTTCCCATGCTAGTATGACAAGAATTTCTGCTTCTTCCATGTCTGGTCCATCAGTTAATATCACCTTCTCTTCGAGGCAGCTTGAGACAGCATGCATAAAAGGGCATGAGACTCGGTACTTAAGCTACTCATATTTGAAGATAAGAGAAAGAATGTGGATGTCAGCCCCTTTCCCATGTGATGCCCTTTGCCGCCTCAGGACTCTGAAAAAAAAAGAAGGGTGTCACCAAATGCAAACCCTCAATCCTAGACTTCTCAGTCTCCATAACTGTAAGAAGTAAATCACTTTTCTGGTCAGGCGCAGTGGCTCACACCTGTAACCTCAGCACTTTGGGAGGCCAAGACAAGAGGATTGCCTAAGCCCAGGGCTTTGAGACTAGCCTGGGCTACATGGTGAGACCTTGTTTCTACAATAAATAAAAAAATTAGCCAGGCATGGTGGCTCATGCCTGTAGACCCGGCTACTCAAGAGACTGAGGTGGAAGGATCGCCTAAGCCCGGGAGGTTGAGGCTACGGTGAGCCATGATTATGCCATTGCACTCCAGCCTGGGTGACAGAGTGAGATACCAACTCAAAAAATAAAAATAAAAAAGGAAGAAAAATTTCTTTTCTTTTTAAATTACTCAGTTATTTATGTCCTTTTTTTTCAATTCAGGATCCAGCATAGGATGTACTGTTGCGCTCAGTAGTTGTGTCTCTTAAGACTCTTTCATTTGGAAAAGCTCCATAACTTCTTTTCTTAGGATGCTATTCAGTTCGCACTTGTTGAATGTTTCCCCATGATTAGATCAGATTATGAATTTGGGGAAGAAATACTGTAGGGGTGATGCTGGGCTTTCTCAGCCATCACATAAGGAGCATGTGTGACCAGTTTGCCTTATTCTAGTGTTAATTTTGATCACTTGATTCAGGTGATGTTTGCTAAGTTTCCCCATTATAAAAGTATTGTAGTGGCTTAAATGGTGATTCCTCCCTGAAAAGAAAAATAAAAGAATGTGAAGTTTCCCATCTTCTGTATGTTTAACATCATCTCAGAAGTGGTCAAATGACCATGCCCCAAACCCGTTGCTTTGTTCATCTTCCCACTCATATTCCAAAATAATCACTTTTCTTCCCCTACAGTGAAACTACCAATCATTCCTTAGAAAATATCTTGCTGCAACTGAAATGCCATTTTACCTGGAATTTATGTGATGAAGAAAGTTCTTTGGGTGATTTAGAAGACAGAGTATGTACATGATCAAGTGGAGTTTCTAAGCACAGTATTCAAAGCTATCATGTACAATCTATTTGCCTATGTTAAACACCTCAGAGGTCAGAACGTGACATCTCTACAATACTTAGAGAAAGCAGAGGAGTTTATCCTGCAGGAGCACGCCTGCCAAGGCAAAAATCAGACGTCTGGTCACGTGAGGGAAACTATGCCTGGATCTATTACCACATGGGCAGATTTCCAGAAGATCAGGCTCATATTGACAAGGTGGGAAATCTTTGCAAAAAGTTTGCAAGCTCCTATAGAATTGAATGCCCTGAGATTGACCATGAAGAGGGATGGGCACTTTTAAATGAGGAGGAAGGGGCAAAGGAATGTTTTGAGAAAAGGCTCTAGAGGAGAAACCTACCAACCCATAGTTCTCCCTTGGAATGACAATCACACTCTCATTTGGGTGACAAAATACCGACGGAGAACACCCTTCACCTTCTGAAGCAGGCCATCCAGCTGAATCCTAACAACCAGTATATCAATGTCCTCCTGGCTCTGACTCTTCAGAAGATCAAGAAAAAAGCAGAAGGAGACAAATTGGTTGAAAAGGCCTTGAAGAAAACACCGTGTCCAACAGATGTACTCTGTAGTGCTGCCAAATATGACCGAAATAAAGGTACCCTGGACACAGCTATAGAATTACTTAAAATGGTGTTAGAATCAGTGCTGGCCGGGTTCGGTGTCTCAGCCTGTAATCCCAGCACTTTGGGAGGCCGAGGTGAGTGGATTGCCTGAGCCCGCGGTTTCGAAACCCGCCTGGGCAACTTGGCGAGACCACATCTTCACTATAAATCAAAAACTAGCTGGGCCCACATCTTCACTATAAATCAAAAACTAGCCGGGCGTGGTAGCACGCGCCTATAGTTCCAGCTACTTGAAAGGCTGAGGCGGAAGGATCGCCAGAGCCCAGCAGGTGGAGGCTGCGGTGGCTGGGAGCAGCCATTGCACTCCTGTCTGGGTGACAGAGTGAGACTCCAACTCAAAAAGAAAAAAAGAATCAGTGCCAAGGCCAGGCACGGTGGCTCACGCTTATAATCCCAGCACTTTGGGAGGCCGAGGTGAGAGGATTGCCTGAGCTCACGGGTTCGAGGCCAGTCCAGGCAACTTGGTGAGGCCTCATCTCTACAACAAATCAAAAAATTAGCCAGGCGTGGTGACTTTCACCTGTAGTTCCAGTTACTTGGAAGGCTGAGGCAGAAGGATCACCTTGTGGCAGGATTTTACAGAGGGAGTCGGGACACCGAGTCCAAGAAGCAGTTTTATTCATACTGGCACTGGCTCAGCGACATCCAAAGGCTGAGCCCCGAGCACAGGGGGGCATTGCCTTTTATACAATTTTAGCTTCTTTTTCCCCCCAATAAGGCTTACATATTAGTAACATACAGGCTAATTGGGTATTTCACAGCACAAGTTTACACCAGAATTACATATGCACACTACAGATTGGGGCTACATTCCTCTCTAGTATGAATCTTCCAAGAAAGTTCTCATCTTATGGTGCTAGAAGACTTCTTTCATTATTTTGGGAAGGCTTACTGTACTAAGGGGGCCTCCAGTCTGTCCTGGGAGGGTCTTCATCTTATTAGGCTTGGGGAAAGGACTCCCTGCCTCATTTCCCCTTTGATACTCAAATCCCTTTTTAGGGTTATAGAGCATCACTCTGGTTGAAGAGTTTGTACTTCCATAACAGCATTACATGCATTGCTGTTTTTCTTTCAACCATGGCCTCAGTGAGGCTGGAGATAGACCTTATAACCAAGGGAGCTAGACAGGGCAGGATGAGACAAATTCTCAGTGCCTACGAGTATAACGCTTATGAGGGCTTTAAATCCTCCAAAAGTTGAGAATCAACCTCCAAACAGTTTTTCAGGGTCCCAGCCTTTCTAGGTTTGGACTGGGACATGAGCAAGCTTTTTCATCCAGTTGGTGATTTCTTCTATGACTTTTCTCTCATTCTCTATTTGTAAATAGCAGTTGCTTAAGTTAAACTTTCCACAAACCCTTCCTTCAGAAGCAAGCAAGTAATCTAAAATTAAGCAGTTTTGATCAACGGCATTGTGCATCTTAGTTTGCTGTTTGACTAATGTGTTAAGGGCCTTTGTAGTTTCATTAGTTATAATTTTAACAACCACCTATAATCAAATGATGCAGTTTTGCATGTAAATGGGGGTCCAGTAGCCCCAAGATCCATCCTGTGTCCAGGTAGCTGGGCCATAGTATTGGAAAATATACTCCGGAGGCCATATATTATCTTTCCAGTCCCCAATTTGTAAAGCATGTTGCTTTCTTTGGGAGTTCCAGGTTTTAGATATTTGGATCCCCAACTGTTCTCCCTTTGCAAGTGGGAGTAGGAAAAAGGAAAGCCAAATAGACCCTAACACACAAGCTCCTGTCCAGTCTGAAGGAAGTATAGTGTAGGCTATTTTTCCACAGATCCAATATAGTCCACTTGGGGCCCACCATCTGATGTTTGCATCAACAGCATTCCATGCCTGTCAGAGGCAGGGGAAGTTAGACAAAGGGTGAGGTTTTGTTAGTCACAGTCATGACATTATAATACCCTTGACCTAAGCATGTCAGACTTCCAGCAGGAGTGTAAAACTTAATTTCCCATCGGGCAAGGCAGTTTTTTCCTATATTGAGGTTCTAAGTAGCCAAATTCCATTGGCAGGGCTAGGATACCCTGTTTCATTGTGGAGCTTGTGGGGTTCTAGTTCTCTAGCTTCCCATGGGCATTGATCTTCCCTATTTGTTCCCCCACATGCATAACAAGAGGAGATCTTTAGAGACTGGGCGATAGTGTCTGCCAAGGTTAGGAACAGATTTCTAGTCATAACGGAGAGAGGAGGGGGACTACTTTTTATTTTTTCATAAAAGGAGTAAAAGACCTCATGGAAGGAGGCTTAGAGAGAGATTGTAACTCTTTTAACATATAGTAGGGCTCCAGGATCAAGACCTCGCCCATGGATATGTATGCCAAGCCAACGGCCTGTTTTCCATCCTAGATTTTCTAGGATAAAGGTGGTAAAATTAATGGGATCGCAGGTTCCTGATTTACACTTAGAGGTGGCAACACCCTTTGGAAGGAAAGGAACTTTACCTCGGCCTCTCCAAGTGGCCCATGATATACAGCCCCAATGGGGGCAAAAGAATTTAGACAAACTATAACATGGGAACCACATTCCATTTACAGGCTGTTCACATATATATTTATCATTGAGCCTATACTCCCTCTCCCAGGCTAGGCTCCCACATGATCTAGTACCAGTACTGGGGGTTACAGCATACCACCAGGTTTCATTCATGGCCAAGCAGGCATCAAAGAATACAGACACCGTTGGCAGGGATCAGTGATTGGGTTTGATTAATTAAATACCCTTTCTCCTTGGTGCGACGGACCTCTAGTCATTATTCACTTGGCGGGTATTATGGGTTGAAACAGGTATACTGATTTTCTTGCTGACAAACAGAATAGATCGTCTTATTATGCCTGCAGGTCTCTGAAATAGTTCCCCAGCAAGAGAAATGGGTCTGGTAAAGGAGGGTCCAGGTAACTCCCTGACCCGACCTGGTTGTGCAAATAGATGGGTCACATGAAGCAGAAGGCTTTGAAATTACCAAAGGGAGCCAGATTAGTAACAATAGACAATGGTTATACATCCTGTCCAAAAAAGATAAAGGAGTACTAACAGTGACCTCTCACCATGGGTCCAGCTGTCTGGAGCAACTGATGCCAAGCTACAGTGAAAACCAAGGCAAAAATTACAGCGACAATAGCAAGGGAGGACACTGCATTACAATAAAAACACAGTCCGTTTGTTTGTTTGATGGCTGATTCCTCAAGCTTCTGCCATGCGTAGAATAGTCAGCTTCTGGAGTGACTAAAGCAGGGCCATAGCATTTTAAGGTTCTGGAGTCATGACTTGTTTTCTTTAGAGAGTTAGCTTCCTGGGCGTTGATGGATTACCAGTGCACCCCCGGTCTCAGAAGGCTGGTTTCACTCGGCTGTGATGAATCCAGGGGCCCACCTCTGTTACCATATTTTATGTCTTTGCCTCCTGAGTTGATTATGCCCTTTTCCTTATACAAAGCCCCATGTGCATGGAGAGTGATAAAGGCATATTTAGAGTCAATGCATATATTGACATTTATTCCTGTCACTAGCTGGAGGGCTCGGGACAGTGCAATTCATTCTGTCTTTTGTGCTTAAGTCCTTTTTGGCAGAGGATTTGCCTCGATGGTAGACTGCAGGGTTACTACAGAGTATCCTGCAAACCATTCTCCCTCCCTTATGAAGCTGCTGCTGTCAGTGAAATATTTCACATCGGGGTCCCTGAGAGGCTGGTCTGTCAGGTCAGGTCAGCTGGAAAATACCTTGTCCATGACCTTGATGCAAACATGACAGGGCTGACCCAGCTGAGTAGGCAGCAAGGTTGCAGGGTTGAGAGTCCGTACCACTTCCAAGTGAATGCGTGGATTTTCACATGACAGTTCCTGGTATTTGACCATTCGAGTATTAGTCAACCAGTATTGCCCTATTATACCCTATTAATGTTAACACCAAGTGTGGCACCTGGACTGTTAGTTCTTTTCCCATAGTCAATTTGTCAGCCTCTGCTACTAGAAGGGCCGTGACAGCGGATGCCCCATAAGCAAGGCAGCCAGCCTTGAGCAACAGAGTCAAGCTGTTTGGGGAATTATGATACTGGGCGATGCCATGATCCTAGCAATTGGATTAAGACCCCTACTGCTAGACTTCGATATGTCAGGGAGCCCCAGACTAGATGCGCTAACAAGGCCTTGCTTAATTTTCTCAAAGGCTTTCTGTTGTGCTTGTTTCCATAATGTAGGCTCTCATTCTCCCCCCTTTGTGGCCTTAGGGAGGCTTTGCCAGTGATGAAAAGTTAGGTATTTAAAGAATGTTCTCAGTCGGGCTTGGTGGCTCAGCCTGTAATCCTGCGCCTTTGGGAGGCTGAGGTGAGTGGATTGCCTGCGTCTGAGGGTTCAAGACCCGCCTGGGCAGCGAGACCTCATCTCTACAATAAAATCACAAAATCAGCCGGGCGTGGTAATACATGCCTGTAATTCCAGCTACTTGGAAGGCTGAGGTGGAAGGATCGCCGGAACCCAGCAGGTCGAGGCTGCAGTGACCGGGAGCGGCCACTGCACTCCAGTCTGGGTGACAGAGTGAGACTCCAACTCAAAAAAAAAAAAAAAGAATGTTCTCAGCCGGGTGTGGTAGTGCATGCCTGTAATTCCAGCTGCTCGGAAGGATCGCTGGAGCCCAGCAGGCGAGGCTGCGGTGGCCGGGAGCGGCCACTGCACTCCAGTCTGGACGACTGAATGAGACTCCAACTCTAATTAAATAAATAAATAAATAAATAAATAAATAAATAATGTTCTATCGCTTTGGGAGGCTGAGGTGAGTGAATTGCCTGAGCCCGCAGGTTCGAGACCAGTCTGGGAGGCTGAGGTGAGTGAATTGCCTGAGCCCACGGGTTCGAGACCAGTCTGGGCAACTTCGCGAGACCTCATCTCTATAATAAATCAAAAAAATTAGCCGGGCGTGGTAGGGCACGCCTATGGTTCCAGCTACTTGGAAGGCTGAGGCCGAAGGATCGCCGGAACCCAGCAGGTAGAGGCTTGCGGTGGCCGGGAGCGGCCACCACACTCCAGTCTGGGCGACTGAGTGAGACTCCAACTCAAAAAAAACCCAAAATAAAATAAAATAAAAATAAAGAATGTTGCCCCGATATTTACCATAAAGTTAAGGGTCCGACTCCCCACCGTCATTTGGACCATAGGCTCCCCTAGGCCTAGCAAAATGGAGCCCAGTTTGTCCTAGTCTTTCTCATAGTTCTTTATGGCAGCTAGGTCAATGAAATGATTTTCGGGGGCCAAGTAGAGTTGGGGCACAGGCTTGTATTGCCCCTGAACTACTTGGCCTCTCCCTCTTCCCTGGTGAGTTGGACGAAAATCTTCCAGCTTCGGACATTCATTTTTTCAATGCCCCTCTTGGAAGCAGCATGCATATTGGTTCCACCCCAATCTCATCATTGGGCAGGGTGACCCTTCTTGCTGGCTCCCCTGCTTGCCTTGTCCTGGTGGGGCAGCTTCCCAGGTGTGTCGCTCTGCCAAAACAGTGGCAAGCAGTTCTACTCTTTTTTTTTCCATTTTTTAGCCTGTGTCCCTTTGGGCCTCTTGGTCCTGGTTGATAAATACCTTTGTTGCAGCCTCTATCAGCTGGCTGGCATTCATCCCAGCAAAGCACTGTAGCTTTTATAACTTGTGCCAGATGTCTTCCTGACCTGATTTTAGCTGCCTCTATGTTGAAGGGAGTGTAAGAGACAAAACGCTTCACATAGCCTCTTATAAAACTGGCTGGGGCTTTCTTTGGGCACCTGAAGCTCTTTAGTATATGAGAGGGTGTGGTGTTTCCAGCTCAGGAGGTTAGTGGTAGCAAAGGACTGATATATAAAAGTACGTTGCCCCCCCCCTTGTTTTTTTCAACAGCAGTTGTAAAGTCTCTTGACTTCCATGGGGAGGGGGACCGCCCGCAAAGTTTCCCTGATGCCTCTCTACTGGGGCTTAAGGAGTTAACGCTGTTGGCTCTGGAGTAGCTGCTGCCTGGGGCATTTCAGGTGACCTTGGGGAAGGGGTGGATTCTGGGCTGAGGTCAGCTGAGGGGTACAGTGACATGTAAGGTAGGGGTCTCCTCAGGTTCCTCAGACAGAATGGGCTTTTTCAACACTAGTCAACACCTTGAGGGAGCTATTGCTTGGGCCAGCATGGTTCTATAGCTGTTTTCTAGACAGACTTTTATCCAAGGTGGGTGAGAGAGGTCTACATTTTGCCAACAATCAATGTAGAGAAACTGGTCTAGGTGGCCTGGATCCCCCACAATGACGTCAAACACCTTACTGACCAGTCTCTCATCTAGTGACCCCTCCGAGGACCACCTCACTCCAAACGAAGGCCAACTTTGCAGAGGGTCCGGAGCTTTCTGGGAGTTAACTTAATGCTGCAATTCCCTGAATATCCCTTTTTGAAATTCTTTATCATGCACTCTAGGGGAGTAAGCTTACTCTGATTGCCACCCATTTTCACCCACTAAAAGATAACAATTACACACAAGATGAGAAAGAATGGGGGGGAAGAGGATTGGGCAACTGTTTTGCCCTTCTCCAGCCATACCCCTCGTGGGGATATTTCAGACGCCTTCTGGAAATAGACAAGTCAGTATGACCCCCCCAACCAGGTTTTAACCCAGGATGCCGTACTCCCACTACAGGAGGTATTTCAGGTGCTTTCTTGGCAATAGGCAAGTAGGTATAACCCTCTGACCAGGTTTTGGTTCCAGTACAGGACTTACTTCTGCTGTTTAGCCATATGAAGGTCAACACTGACCCTCAAATCTACTCCCACCATTTAACCGTGTGAAGGTCACCACGGAATGTGAATACGCTGAGCCAGTTGCAAACCTAAGAAGGATTGCTGGCACTGGCTCAGCATATTCACATCCAAATCAGGGCTACAGCACTCGCTGTGCCACTAGCTGACGTCTCTTTCACTGACATTCACACAACGTCTCTAACCTGCTGCCCAGTGCCTTAGCACTATGGTTTTGTCCCCTTGTGGGACACTTGGGCAACTCTGGGAGGTGATCAGCTTCCCCTTCTGCCTCTTAGGGGCAGGTCTACCAAATCAAACCTAGGTTCTTACCAATCTGACAGATGTGGCTCCCTTGACTGGTTCCTGGGTCTCAGGCAATCCACTCACCTCAGCCTGCCAAAGGCGCGGGATTACAGGCTGAGCCACCGAGCGCGGCTTAGTATGTGCATTTCTAACAAGTTTCCAGATGATGTTGATATGGCTGGTGGCCAATCACAACATAAGAAGTATTGCATTATACCACTTGCAGCTGGTGTAATCACTCAAGGTGGCTCTCCTCATAATGGTATCATCAAGCAAATCTATATTCTACATAAGCAAGTCCTCTGTTCTAGTAAAGAGCTAGGCCTATATTCTAGAAAAAAGACACACCAATATTTGTAGCAATCAGCGTCATCAGAACTCTCTCTGAATGAGTTTCCTTTTTCTCAAAATAGGAACCTCATTAGAAGAGAGTTGGTTTTCCTTTTTAGTTTCTATTTTGCAATTACACTGCATATGCTCACATTAACCAAACTATCAGATCAGCTGACACATCCCTGCTGTGGTAATATTATACACAGGCACTGACCATACAGATTTCTGAAGTGTAAATCTGTACCTCTAGGTGCTTGAAAACACAGTGCCTATGAGTAAAACTTGTATTTGTACTTCTCCCCAGTCAATACTTTTATTCATAAAATTTTAAAATTTCTATACAATCGTTTTTCTTGAATGCAAATTCCAAAAGACAAATCAAACTAAATCAAAAGTATTTTCACTTTTCTATTTTACCATTTTTTAAAGACCTAAGATACAGTTTTATAAGTATATGATAGAACTTGTAACTAGAACTAGAACTTGACACTCTTGAGTAAGACTTGCAAGTAAAAGTTTCTAACTAGAATAGGTTTAGCTGTGCATCCTAATCAAATGGTAGAGAATTTTTAGGAAGGATAGATTTTACCTCCTCCCTGCCCTAGGCAGAAAAATTCATGTCAAGTAACTTTCTCCAAGACTGAATAACCTACCTCAGCAACTTCAGTTTCACTGGAGAATATGTTCACTTGTGCTCTGTGTAATTTCCTGACCTCAAAGACATCTGGTGCTATCATCAATGTCACTTTTTTTCCTTCGGGTATATATAAATTATTACCCCTTTGTGATTAAGGGTATGAATAAAGAAAAGACAAGAAAAATAGATGTCTTCTATATCACAAACCATATGGCTACACATTGTGATCCAAGGGTGCCAACTAAGGTGACACATAGTGATTTAAAACGTTGTGGGGATTCTGGTCCAAGATAGCTGACTGGAGACACTGGACACCTTTTTTGTTGACAAAAACATGCCAAACTCTGTGAAATATTTTTAAAGATTTGTTCTAAGTCAAATGTGCGTGGCCTAGACCTGTGGCCTTCTCCAAGAAGTCCTGAGAACATGTGCCCCAAATAGTTGAATTACAGCTTGGATTTATAAATTTTGGGGGAGACAGAAGTTATGGGCAAAACATAAATTAACACATGTGAGGCTTACCTTGGTTGACCCTGGGAAAATGGGACATCTCCAAGTGGGGGCTTGCAGGTCATAGGTGGATTCAAAGATTTCTCTGATTGGCAATTGGTAGAAAGAGTTAGGTTCTATCTAAAGAATTTGAACTTACTAAAAGAAATGCTGAGTTAAGATAAGGGGCAGTTGAGGAAGCCAGGTTTCTTGGTATACAGAGAAAGACTCTAAATAGCAAGCTTCTCTCTGGAGAGGACTAATGTCTGGGAATTCCCAAAAAGGATTCTATATAGATGCGAATTTCTCTCAAGAGACAGCTTGATAGGGTCATATTTTTAATTTCCTTCTTCATCTGTTATGTGATGTTGTGCCAGAGTCAGATTGGAAAGTAAGCCACATTATATAGGGTTAATAAAAACTCATCTGATGAGGCTTTATGGTTTGCATGGCGTGACTCCCAAGGCCCCTTAGTTAGGAATTTAGGCAAGAAAAGAAAATGGTTAGAGTTTAGTCCTCACTCTCTAAAAATAATAAAACCAAAATCATGAATAGATAATCATATCTGAAATAAAATATTTAAGAGTGAACACTAGAGTCCAACAGAGAAGTCATGGGAAATGCCTGAGACACAGAAGGAAAAGGAAACAGCCAGCTTGGGTGAGATCAACTGAGAGACCAGAGGGGCTCAGTATTGTGGAGAAAGGGTAAATGAGGTCACTTCAGCAGCCCAACATATCCATCACAGACTATTGCAGCTGAATCACAGAAGAGCTCCTCTACCTGCCAGAGACCTGCTCCAGCTGGGTTCAGGGTACCCCAAAGGTGGAGATGGCATCGGCGATTGGGGGGAAGAAGACAGAAAGAGAGAGAGAAAGAAAGAGACTGGACTCCGGTCTAGTGCAGAAGCGATGTGTGTTATTGGGAATTACAATGGGTCTTTTATACACAAAGTCAGATGTGGGAGGGGCGTCCCCCACCCACCAGAAACCTTAATCCATGAAAACTTAATCAATGATTGCCTTTAAACCCTTTTCATATGATAATCTTAAAATCCCATAAGAAAGGATAACCTAATCTGTGACTGACATATTCTATAAACGTTTTTTATCCTAAGCTGATTGACTTATGCCAAGTTAAACAATTCTATAGAAGCTTAAGTATTTACTTTACAAACGAAAGTGGCCCATCCCAGAATGTTTGGAATGTGGCCCTGTCCAAAGTTCACAGCGGGCTACCTGCAAGTAATCCAGCCACATTCTTTCAACAAAATGGCTGTCTTCTAAAACTATATTCTACAATTTACACCTTCAATAAATTCTAAGATCATGACCCAGAAGCCTGTGACCAATACTAAGGCTCTTAGATGTGACACGAGTTTGAATTATAAGTTGTGTGAAAGCCAAAACTGCAGTTTGTGGAAGAATGGGAGCAATGAGCTTCTAAGGTTATCTTGTGTTCGTCCTAGTCTCAGAGTTTTTATGTTTTGAGCTCACAGGAGCTTAATCTGGTTAGTGCTGAGTAGAAAGGGGGGGAAATGGGGTCAAAAGCTCCCGAATGCATCCTAGTGGTCTCAGGGTCAACGGCCCTTCCTGATCCCTAACGCTCAGTAGGCCTCCATGGCCGGCTCCCAACATCTACCCATAAGAACCCTAATATTATCAGGGGCAGTGATTTATAGACCCCCTATGGGTATTGTACGAGACAGGGAACTCACAGTGGGTCATTCACCCTACCATCACCTAAGCAGCACCATTGCGAGACCATAGTCATCATGGTATTACATCCTGCCTTGGAAACCACAGCCTCCATATCTCTACATCCCAAGAGCCTCCACTGACATCCCTCAGTATCCATCAAGAGGGTTACAGATGCACAGCACTGGCAGGACCCAAAGGTACTACGGTGTCCCCAGTACTCTAGCTTACAGGGAACACTGCTTCCCAGGGAAATAACAATGCAGTGGACAAAAAAGACTGTCCAGCACAAAGGAAACCAAATGTGTGCTTTCTAGAATCTGAGAGCTCTCTGTCTAGGGCTGTGAGAAGAGACCCCAGCCCCAGCAGCAGCCCAAACTCTGTACTCAGCCTCAAGAGCAGATAGTGAGATTTCCATTGCACTGGCAGTAGAGCCTCTGTGTTCAGGCTCACACATAGAAAGCAAGACACGCTCTTCCTCTCTATACACCACTGTAGACACAGCTGTTACTGCTGCTACCAGAGGCTGAAGCAGGCAAACTGGAGGGCTACGTGTCTCGGGCTATGAGTGGTGATTGCGCCCCACTAGCAACATGACCTCCACACCCAGGCTCACGTATGAAGGGCTGCATTCCTCGTCACCTCTTTATGGTGCTGCCGGGTAGACAGCAAGGGAGCCTAAGAGCTGCATGACTAGGGCTATAAGTGGTAATCCTGCATCACAACCACCATCAACAACCGTGCACACCAATCAGAACTCAGGGTGCCATCTCACAACTACTTCTGGCATCACCCATCACACACAAGCTGCCCAAGGACCTGAGAACCCATTCACACACATGACCCAGTACTGCCACTACCAGTATCTGAGACCCAAGAATCAGCCTGCCTGGTCCTGCTAACACCTGTGCCAGTATATGCTGCCTTGGGGCCCAAGATCAGATACATTCAACCCACCACCGCCACCACTGGGGCCTGAATACTGGCCTGCCTGGCAAACCTGTTCCCAGCAAAACTTCACCTTAGCCTCCACTAATAACTCCACTCTAAATCACCAACGAAATTTTCATGCAGATACCACGGGTGCTGTTTACAGTCAAATATATTAAATAGAGACTATATTGCCACATACACCAAAAATCAAAGCCAAAGTGCCCTGACCAAGACCACTGATACATCTTCAGGAAAAAAGTCCTCCCCTACAAAAGCAAATTTTAAAAAACTGAAAGATGTAACTGTTACACCAAATGCACAGATATCAATGTAACGACACAGGAAGCATAAAAAATCAAGAAAATATGACACCTCCAAAGGAATACAATAATTCCCCAGTAATAGATCAAAATCAAACAGAAATCTATAAAATCCCAGAAGAAAAATTCAAAATTATGATACTAAAAAAGCTCAGTGAGATGCCAGAAAAGTCTAAAAAAAAAACCCAATACAAAGAAATCAGAAAAGCAATTCAAAATATGAATGAGAAATTTACCAAAAAGGTAGATGTCATAAAAAAAGAGCAAAGTAAGAATTCTGTTAATGAAAAATTTCTTGAATGAAATACAAAATACACCTGAGAATTTCAACAATAGATTAGACCAAGCAGAAGAGAAAACATCAGAGTTTGAAGAACTGTCTTTTGAAATAACCTGAATGAAAAGAATGAACAAAGTCTTTATGATACATGGGACATTATCAAGCAACCAAATATATGAATTATCAGTATCCACAAAGATGAAGAAAAAATAAAAGAGTTTGAAAACTTATTTAACAAAATAATCCAAGAAAGCTTTCCCAAGTCTAGCAATAGATTTAGACACCCAAATATAGGATGCCTAGCAGTCCCCAATCAGATACAATGCAAACAAACAAACAAAAAATCTTCTTCATGAAATATTAGTCAAACTGCTTAAAGTCAATGACAAAGAGAAAATTCTAAAAACAGCAAGAGAAAAGCATCTAGTCATCTATAAAGGAACCTCCCACCAGACTAACAGCAGACTTTCTGCAGAAGTTTTACAGGCCAGAAAAGAATGAAAGGATATATTCAAATTGCTGAAAGAAAAAAAAAACCTGCCACACAAAGATACTATATCAAGCAAAATTATACTTCATAGATGAAAGAGAAATAGTTTTCTTAGACAAGTAAACATTAAGGGAATTCATCACCACTAGACCTGCCTTACAAAAAACATTCAAGGGAGTCCTAAATCTGAAAGTGAAAGGGTAACAGTTATCATCATGAAGACACATGAAAATATAAAACTCACTGGTAAAGCAAACATACAAATGAGGAAGAGAAAAGATTCAAATGGTACCACCACAGAAAATCAACAAGCCACAAGAAAAATTAATAAAAGAAAAAAAAGAATATACAGAACAACCAGAAAACAATTAACAATGTGACAGGAACAAAACTTCACATATCAATAGTAGCTCTGAATGTAAATTGGATTAAATTTTTCTCTTAAAATATATAGACTGGCTGAATTGATTTTTAAAAAAGATCCAACTAAACGATACCTACAAAAAAATACACTTTACTTATAAAGACAGATATAGGCTGAAAGTAAAGGGATGGAAAAAGATATTCCATGCAAACAGAAGTCAAAGCAAAGCCGGGCAAGGTGGCTCACACTTATAATCCCAGCACTTTGGAGACCGAGGCGAGAGGATTGCCTGAGCCCACGGGTTCCAGACCAGCCTGGCCAACTTGGTGAGACCTCATCTCTACAATTAATCAAGAAAAATGAGCCAAGCAAGGTGGTACATGCCTGTAGTTCTAGCTACTTGGAAGGCTGAGGTGGAAGGATCGCCTGAGCCCAGCAGGCCGAGGCTGCAGTGGCTGTGAGAGTGCTACTACACTCCAGCCTGGGCAATAGAGTGAGACTCCAACTCAAAAAAAAAGAATAGAAACCAAAGCAAGCAGAAGTAGCTATACTTTTATCAGTAACACCAATTTTAAGTCACAAACAGTTAGAAAAAAAGAAAGAGGTTGTTATATAATAATAACAAGATCAATCCAGCAAGAGGATATAATTTAAAATATAAAGGAAATATTACTAGATCTACAAAAAAGTGATAGACTCCAATACAATAATAGCGGGGAACTTCAACACCCTACTCAACATTAGACAGATCATCTTGACAGAAAATAAAGAAACATTTAACTTAAAATGGACTTAAGACCAAATGGACCTAACAGACATTTATATAGAACACTTTTATCCAACAACTGCCAAATACACATTTTTCGAATCAGCACACGAAACATTCTCCAGGACTGACTATGTTAATCCACAAAACAAGTCTCAACAAATGTTTAAAAATCAAAATCATATCAAGTATCTTTTCAGATCAAAATGGAATAAAACTAGAAATCAATAATAAGAGGAACTTTGCACACTATACAAATACATGAAAATTAAATGACATGCCCCTGAACAACCTCTGGGTCAATTAAGAAATTAAAATGAAGATCAAAATATTTCTTTAAACAAATGAAAACTAGCCAGGCATGATATGCTCATGCCTATAATCGCAGCATTTTGGGAGACCGAGGTGAGAGGATTGCCTGAGCTCACAGGTTCCAGACCAGCCTGGGCAACTTGGTGAGACCTCATCTCTACAATAAATCAAAATATTTGCTGGGCATGGTGGCGCGTGCTTGCAGTTCCAGCTGCTTGGAAGACTGAGGGGGAAGGATCCCCTGAGCCCAGCAGGTTGTGGCTATGGTGACTATGAGCATGCCACTGCACTCCAGCCTGGGCAACAGAGTGAGACTCTAACTCAGAAAAACAAAACAAAAGAAAACTGAAACACAACACACCAAAAACTGTGGGAATACAGCAAAAACAGTGCTAACAAAGAAGTTTATAACAATAACTACCTATGGTAAAACACAAAGAGAGAGAGAGAGAGAGAGAGAGAGAGAAGTGTCAAATAAACAATCTAACAGTGCACCTCAAGAACTAGAAAAGCAGAAAAGCAGGAACAAACTAAATCTAACATTAGAAGAAAAAAATAATAAAAATCAGAGCAGAACTAAATAAAACAGACACTAAAGAAACAATGCAAAGAATCAACAAAACAAAAAGTTGGTTCTTCAAAAAGACTTAACTAGACTAAATAGGAAAGGAGGAGAGAAGACCCAAGTAAAAATAAGAAATGAAAAGGAATTACAACTGATACCACAGAAATACAAAAGATCATCATAGACTATTATGAAAAACTAAATGCTAATAAACTGGAAAACCTTGAGAAACTAGATAAATTCCTAGAAACATACAACCTACCAAGATTGAACCAGGAAGTAATACAAAAACCTGAACTGAACAATAACGAGTAGCAAAATTGAATTAGTAATAAAATCTCCCAACAAAAAAATGCCCAGGTTTGGATAGATTCACTAAAGAATTCTACCAAACATATAAAGAACCAATCATCCTTAAGTTATTCCAAAGAATTGAAGAGAAGGAAATTCCCCTAACTCATTCTACAATGCCTGCATTAGCTTGATACCAAAACCACACAAAAACACAACAAAAAAGAAAACTACAGGCCAATATTCCTGATGAACATAGATGCTAAAATCCTCAACAAAATACTAGCAAACTAAATCAAGCAATACATCAAAAGATAAAAAACGATCTAGTGGAATTTCTCCCAGGGATACAAGGATGATTCAACACACATGAATCAAAAAATGTGATACATCTCATCAACAGAATAAAGCACAAAACCTATATGATCATCTTACTAGATACAGAAAAGGCATTTGACAAAATTCAACACCTCTTCATGATTAAAACCTCTCAAGCCGGGCTTGGTGACTCAGCCTGTAATCCCGCACCTTGGGAGGCTGAGGTGAGTGGATTGCCTGAGCCCACGGGTTTGAGACCCGCCTGGGCAACGTGACAAGACCTCATTTCTACAATAAAATAAAAAACTAGCCGGGCGTGGTAGCACGCACCTGTAGTTTCAGCTACTTGGAAGGCTGAGGCAGAAGGATCACCGGAGCCCAGCAGGTCGAAGCTGCGGTGGCCGGGAGCAGCCACTGCACTCCAGTCTGGGCGACAGAGTGAGACTCCAACTCAAAAAAAAAAAAACAAAAACCTCTCGACTAACTAGGCATAGAAGAACCATATCTTAAAATAATAAAGACCATATATGACAAACTCATAGCTAATATTACAAGAGTTTTGAACACCACTGTCAGTTTAAACTAGCAACCTTGGGTTCTTGTCCCACAACCAAGAAGATTAAGGAACATGGACACCAAAAGGAAGAGTGCAAGGAGTTAAGTAATAAAGCTCTCTAGAAAAAGAGAGGAGGCCCAAAATGGGTTATTCTCAGTGTTAGGAGTTTTTGTTGTGGTTTCTATCTTATCTTTTTTTTTTGAGTTGGAGTCTCACTCTGTTGCCCAGACTGGAGTGCAGTGGCTGCTCCCGGCCACTGCAGCCTCGACCAGCTGGGCTCTGGCGATCCTTCCGCCTCAGCCTTCCAAGTAGCTGGAACTACAGGCGCACGCTACCACGCCCGGCTCATTTTTGACTTATTGTAGAGATGAGGTCTCGCCAAGTTGCCCAGGCGGGTCTCGAACCCGCGGGCTCAGGCAATTCACTCACCTCAGCCTCCCAAGGCACGGGATTACAGGCTGAGCCACCGAGCCCTATCTTATCTTTTCTGAGAGTGTTCCTCTCATTTACATCTCATCCACTCACTACTTCCTGAGATTCAATTCTTATTGTGCATGCGGGTCCTTGACAAAAATTACTCCATCTTGAATATTACCCACAAGTACCACAGAAAAGCCCACTCAGGAGGGGTAAAACCGCAATGCAATTGCTATGTTAATGATATTATAATAAACCAAGGTCAAGTTAAGACATTTACTTAAGCTACTGTGCCTGTGTTTAAGCAGCAAAAAGTCTTTTAGCAGTATATCTTGGGTTGACAGAATGTTCTCAACCACACTAACCACATTTTCAACCAACAATTATATAATGGAGGTGGTGCAGGGGGCATTCCTACAGGTGTTAATTCTCCTCAAGACCCTCCCTCTCTGTTTGCCTAACCAGCTTATTAACATCAAATGGATGCTCATTTCACCACTCCTATTAAACATAGTACGGGAGTCCTAAACAGAGAAGTCAGGCAAGAAAAAGAAATCAAAGGCATCCAAATTAGAAAACAGGAAGTCAAATTGTACCCTCATTGCAGACACCATCATCTTACATCTAAAAAAACGAAACAAACAAACAAAAAAACCCAAAAGGCCTGGGGTGGCAGCTCACACTTGCAATCCTAGCACTTTGGGAAGTAGAGGCAAGAGGATTGCTTGAGTGTAGGAGTTCGAGACCAGCCTGGGCAACATAGCAAGGCCCTGCCTCAACAAAAAGCCAAAAAATTAGCCGGACAGGTGGTTTGCACCTGTAGTCCCAGCTACTCAGGAGGCTAAGGTGGGAGGACTGCTTAAGCCCAGCAGGTCGAGGCTGTAGTGGCCTTGATCATGCCACTGCACTCCAGACTGGGTGACAGAGTGAGACTCTGACTCAAAAACTAAAAAATAAAAAATAAAAATATAAAAACAAAAGACTCTACCAAAAAACTCTTATTAACTGGGCGTGGTGGTGCATTCCTGTAGTTCCAGACTCTTGGAAGGCTGAGGTGGAAGGATGACCTGAACCCAGCAGGTCGAGGCTGCGGTGGTCATGAGCATGCCACTGCACTCCAGCCTAGACAACAGAGTGAGACTCCAACTCAAAAAACAAAACAAAACAAAAAATTCTAAAAGTTGATAAATTCAGTAAAGTTGCAGAATATAAAATCAACATATAAAAATCAGTAGTAGCCGGGCTCGGTGGCTCAGCCTGTAATCCCACGCCTTTGGGAGGCTGAGGTGAGTGGATTGCCTGAGCCCGCGGGTTCGAGACCAGCCCGGGCAGTGAGACCTCATCTCTACAATAAATCAAAAAATCAGCCGGGCGTGGTAGCGCATGCCTGTAATTCTGGCTACTCGGAAGGTTGAGGCGGAAGGATAGCCGGAGCCCAGCAGGTCGAGGCTGCGGTGGCCGGGAGCAGCCACTGCACTCCAGTCTGGGCGACAGAGTGAGACTCCAACTCAAAAAAAAAAAAAATCAATAATGAAATAGCCAAAAAAAGATATTAATAAGGCAATTCCATTACAATAGCTACAAAAAAAAAACAACAAAACAACAACTAAGGATAAACTTAATCAATATGCTTAAATATTTCTACAAGGAAAACTACAAAATATTTATTGAAGAAACTGACTCGTTCAACTCTATAATCCCAGCACTTTGGGAGACTGAGATGAGAGGATTGCCTGAGCCTACAGGTTGGAGATCAGTCTGGACAACTTGGTGAGACCTCATCACTACAATAAATCAAAAAATTAGCCAAGTGTGGTGGCACGTGCCTATAGTTCCAGTTACTTGGAAGGCTGAAGCAGAAGGATCGCCTGAGCCCAGCAGGTCGAGGCTGCAGTGGCCATGAGTGTGCCACTGCACTCCAGCCTGGGCAACAGAGTAAGACTCCAACTCAAAAAAAAGGAAAGAAAAGAAAAAGAAATTGACTAATGGAAAGACATCCCATGTTCATGAAACAGAAGAATTCATATCATTAAATGACCACACTACCCAAACTAATCTACAGACTCAATGCAATTTCTATCAAAATAGAATGTTGTTTTTCACAGAAACAGAAAAAAATTCTAAAATTTGTTTTTTGGGAACAAAAAAGATCCCAAATAGCCAAAGAAATTCTGAGCAAAAAACAAAAAAAAAAACAAAAAAAACAAACCACAAAGCTGGAGACATCATATTACCTAACTTCAAAACATATTACAAGTCTATAGTAACTAAAACATGGTATTGGTATAAAAACAGATACATAGAATGATGGGACAGAATGGAGAATCAGAAATAAATCTAGCCGGGCTCGGTGGCTCAGCCTGTAATCCCTCACCTTTGGGAGGCTGAGGTGAATGGATTGCCTGAGCCCGTGGGTTCGAGACCCGCCTGGGCAGCAAGACCTCATCTCTACAATAAATCAAAAAATCAGCCGGGCGTGGTAGCGCATGCCTGTAATTCTGGCTACTTGGAAGACTGAGGCGGAAGGATCGCCGGAGCCCAGCAGGTCGAAGCTGCGGTGGCCAGGAGCGGCCACTGCACTCCAGTCTGGGCGACAGAATGAGACTCCAATTTAAAAAAAAAAAAAAAAATGTTAAACACTGTAGGTAATGGATACTCCAGTTATCTTGACTTGATCATCCCACTTGATCATTACACATTCTTTGTAACAGACAAATGTACCCCATAAATATGCAAATTATTATTTATTAATAAGAGAGGGAAAATGCAGATGGACATGGTGGTCCATGCACTTTGGGAGGTAGAGGTGAGGGTTGTTTGAACCCATGGGTTAGAGACCAGCCTGGTCAACTTGGTGAGACATCGTCTCTATGATAAATCAAGAAATTAGCCTGGTGTGGTGGCACATATCTGTTCCAGTTACTTGGAAGGCTGAGGTGGAAGGATGGATCGCCTGAGCCCAGCAGGTTGAGGCTACAGAGACCGTGAGCATGCCCCTGCACTCCTGCCTGGGTGACAGAGTGAGACTCCACTCAAAAAAAAGACGGAAAAGGTTGTGGGGCTTGGGGAAGCCAAGCACATGATGAAATGTTAGGAAATGTTTGGCTTAGGTCTGCAATCACGAGGATTGTGGAATGTCAGAGGAGATACAAACAAAGGAAATAAAACTAGGGAAAACATCAAGTCTCCCCTCTGTTCATCCTTTTGAGGTCAGAGCGAAAATAAAATAATGTAAAATAAGTAAAATAAAATAAGGAAATTAGGTCCCAGCCATTATTCAAGGACATTCCATGCATTCTCTCATTCCATCCTCCCAACACCACTATGAATCAGTAGTAGAATTACCCTCTGTGGGGTAAATGCAGGATATGTGCCGGCTCCCCCTCCCCTGCTGCTAACCATCTTCCAACTGGAAGGATGGCCCCTGGCCAAGGCCAGTCTCTGGGCCCATAGAAATGCCCTTGAAGATATGCATATCTGCAAACTCAGGACAGTTTCTGAGAGAAAACATCTTTGTTTCTTCTTTTTGGCACATGATGCTTGCTCCCTTTCCCACGCTGGGGTTATATAATCTCTCCCCCATGCCTATTGGGGTGCAGGAAGCCTTATACCACCACCATCGGTTCCATCCCATTAAGTAATTATAAACCCATATCTTTACCAACCTATCCTCCAGGTGATTTATTCAGAATAGGTAAGTAAACATTATACGAATGCCTGTCTGATTTGGGGCTACTGCAATACACACTCAATTCGCTAAACGAAAGCAAAGACACTCAGTAACTTTCCCCAGAGTTTCATGGCATACAAATGGCATCAGAGCCCATACTTCTGATCATGCATTCATCCATTCAACAACTGTTTTTGGAATGTTCCACACCACGCAAATGTGCAATGTTACTGCAAGGACTGGAGAGTCAGCAGTGAATAAAACAGACAGATGCCCTGCCCTGCAGAGATTAGATAACCACTCCTTAACGTGGCCTACAAGTCATATTGGTGATAAGGATGGTCAGAGCAAGGACAGGCTGCTTTGTAGATGTGTCCTTGTCCTAGTTGTGCTTCCTTGATGTCATGGATGCATTCCACAAAGAATACATTTCACAAGTTTCTGACTCACTGCAGAGCCAGTTAGGACTGGGCTTGGCTCTTACTCAGGATTCATTTCCCTGCAAAGAGTCTTGACAGTTTCACACTCTAGTTTCACTTTCCCTTCTGTTACATCAGCCACAGAGAAGCTAACAAAAAAGAACCAGATGCTGGGATATATATAGGTCTCTATAGCATTCATAGGCAGCAGAAGAGGAAGATTTCTGAAGAGCACAGCAGCCTGAACCGCAGCCCTTCAGAACGGCCGAGAATTGCACAACCATGAGGTAAATGTTGACCTTTTCTGGAATGTATCTCCCTCTCTGATCTCCATTTTCTGATCATACTGCAAATATCAGTCTTGTCAAATGCAGATCCTAGGCAGCCATGCTCCTAAGAAAAGCCAGTTGTATTTAATAGCCTCACTACAAGGCTGTAAATCTGTTTTACTGATGCTGGCCTGTTTCCTCCTAAGCTATTTTCTGCTTCACTCTTACCCATCAGGAGCATAAGTTTCACAAGTCTGAGTCCAGAAAGCAAGTATCTGGCACCAGCCTCTCTGATTTACCGGTGAAAATGAAAACCCAAGGTCAAGCTTCCTAAGGGCATCTCCAGAACTGCTTGCCAGGGAAGCTGAGAGCTGAGAAGGAGGGAAGTAGAGAGACAGATGTTTAATCAGGAGGGTACTTCACTTAAAGATGCGTCTGGGTGAATTACTCTCCTAAACTCTCCCTCTTTTGTTTTTTTATTCAAAAGAATTAAGTAGGGGGCTTTAAATACATATATATATATATATATATTATTATTATTATTATCTTTTCTGAAAATATTATTAAAGATATACTTAGAATAACAGCCCCACTGCCTGCTAAGGTGAATTTTACTTGTAAAATAGTCATTCATCTCAGATTTGCATGAGGGCCGGTAAACTGACAGAAATATTTTCACCCCAAATTTCTGCTGATTGGCTAGAGTTCTCCTATCTGAGTATGAATTGGAAGTGGAGTGGTTGGAGAAAATAGTCCTCCCCTCTAGCACCCTCTGACACCCCAAAAACGTGAGATTACCCTGGAGAAGGGTATGTTAGCTCATTGGCTAGGAAGGGAGCTTTCTGTTTTCTACAGTTTGAGGGTGTGGGTGGCCGGACCTGGTTTCCTAAGCCTTATTCCTGGGAATTCTGGAATCTGGAAATACCAACCTCTTCCTTCCTATAAAATTTGTTGCCCTCCTGCTGTAAGGCTCCTAATCTCTCCTCTTTAAATGATTTTTTTCTCATGCTAGTCTGAATGCCTGCCTGAATTTTTTTTAAAAAATGATTTGAGATATTTACAGATTTCTGTTTCTATAGTCACTCAGAATCTATAAAGCTTGTGTTCCTTTTTCTTAGAATTTTGGCATAGTCTTATCTTAGAGTCTTTCCCATAATACAGACCCACCAATCCCTCTTCTTACTTTCCTGGATACTTTAGCAATGAGACTCTCACGAAGCATGTTCCCTGCTCTCTAAGACAGTGGTTCTCAGCCTTCAGCATGCTTAAGAATCACCTGGAGAGCTTGTTAAAGACAGATTCCTGGACTCAACTCCCCAGAGATTCTGATTTCATAGGTCTGGGTTGGAGTCTGAGGATGTGCATTTCTATCAGGCTCCTCAGTGATTCTGACACTGTTCTGAGATGCTGTGGTGATGGCATTCGTTCTGAGTCTGGTGAATCGTGTCACTGTGGCTTTCATCCAGATGAGAAGCAGGGGAAGAAAATGTTGTGTAAACAGTTGGAACTTCTGTAGATATCAGGTGCATAAATTTCACAAGGCTGAGCCAAGAAAGTAAGTATCTGAGACCTGCGTCGCTGACTTACAAATGGAAATAAAAATCCAAGATCAAGCAGTGAAGTCGGATGCCTTTTAAAGGGCTTCTCGCCGGGTTCGGTGGCTCAGCCTGTAATCCCAGTGCTCTGGGAGGCCGAGGTGAGTGGATTGCCTGAGCCCGCGGGTTCGAGACTCACCTGGGCAACTTGGTGAGACCTCATCTCTACAATAAGTCAAAAATTAGCCGGGTGTGGTAGCGCGCGCCTGTAGTTCCAGTTACTTGGAAGGCTGAGGCAGAAGGATCGCCGGAGCCCAGCAGGTTGAGGCTGCGGTGGCCAGGAGCGGCCACTGCACTCCAGTCTGGGTGACAGAGTGACACTCCAACTCAAAAAAGGGGGGGGAGGGGCTGCTCAAAGGAATTTTACATAAGTGTATATATGAAATGGCTCTATCCTGCAAATGCACAATTGACTATATGTTTCATAGGGTTGAACTAATATGTCTTATAGAGTTGAGCTAATCTCAACTCTAATTACTCTGCTTCTTTTATAAAATTAGAAAAGCACTAAGGAGCTCATATGCTAAGAGAATTTTCCTCTAACCTCACTGAGAAGGAAAATAGAGCAGATTGGACAAAAACTTCAAAGGGAGGCTGCTGTCATTAGGATTCTGCATATTAAGCCAGGGACTTCCCTGGACTTCCTCTTCTGGAGTATATTCCTAGGCTCAATCAGCTTTTTGCTAAAACCTGCCTGGGGCTTTGAAAATAAGGAAGGTCCTATTTTTCCTCCTATTTTTTTGTTTGTTCAGTTTGGGGTAGTTAAGTCTCCATTTGTTCCAAGAAACAGAGGTGAGCAGGAATTGATTTAAAGTTTTTAAGAGTGCCTCACAGGACCCAGGGGAAGGACTATAGCAACTCCAAGAGGATAAGAACAGGACACTAGGGTGCATCGAGGACCCAGACCATGTGTCCTCTCCATGGACACCTGGGTCATGCTCTCTGCATTATTTATTATAGAATGTGATGAGTCCTATGGAACACGGTCACCATCAGACACCCAGTGTGTGCAGCACTTTTCCTAACACGTAAAGACTTGCTCCCTCTCAGTTTCATTTCCAGCTTCCACTTGAGTTTGGGTGTTCACCTGTGGTCCCAATCAAAATGGGAGGGGAATGGTGAGATAAAAAGTGAAAGAGAGGGGCAGGTAGAAAGGGGGAGGGAATATAGACATATTTCAGAGGCGATCCTTGCCACATTGCATGGCTTTTCAGATATCTATGATTGTATAAGAACTCATGATATTTTGAAATATAGTTTGTGACTTATATATACCATGAAAAAGTTTGTGAGAAAAAGGAACGCTACAGGGACTTTAATACATAGACAATGCTGAGAAACAATTTCGGACATGGAATGTTACTTATCTCCAAAGTTATTCAGAGTACAGGTTTTTGTTCACTTGTCTGATTGCTGATTTTTGTTTGGTTAGTGTTTGTTGTGGTTTATTTCTTTATTTTGAGGACTAACACTAAAGGGAATGAAAATCTTTCCAGGAGAGTTGTTTTTGTTTTTTGTTTTTTGTTTTTTGTTTTTTTTGAGTCGGAGTCTCACTCTGGCGCCCAGGCTGGAGTGCAGTGGCATGCTCACAGCCACTGTGATCCCGACCTGCTGGGCTCAGGCAATCCTTCCACCTCAGCCTTTCATGCCCGGCTTATTATTTTATTTGTTATTTTTTTATTTATTGTAGAGACGAGATCCTGCCATGTTGCTCAGGCTGGTCTTGAACCCCTGAGCTCAGCAATCCTCTCGCGTTGGCCTCCCAAAGTGCTGGGATTACAGGCTTGAGGCACTGTGGCCAGCACTCCAGGAGAGTTGTAAGGGCACCCTAAAGGAAAAAGGCTCTTCCCATAAGAAAAGGAGCTCGCTGCTTTGTGAGCCTTCCCTGTAGTTGTACTTCTTACCCCTATGTAAAAAGCAAAACCCTAAAGAGAAAAACAAAATCAAAAGCAAATTAAAACAACAAATGCATATCTATAGATCAACTCAATGAGTCATGTTAAGAACAGAAATCACCAAAGAAGTAGAGGTATTATAACAGAGGTCAGGCGTGGCTGCTAGACACTTGAAAGAACACGAGGGTTGGTATAAGGAAAACAGGCTTATTCAACACCCAGCAACCTGATGAGATGGTGGATTAGTGTCTCAAAAATCATCTCAAGTCAGTACAAATTTTAGGCTCTTTTTATGTTACGGGCAGGGAAAAGAGGGAGGGAGTTGGGAAGCTTCTTTGTCCTTGGTCAGGTCACAATGTTCCTTTAAAACTTCAACAAAACATAATTAGTGTCTATACTCTCCTTTTTTCCAGAGTTAGTCTCAATAGCTGCATATTTGTTGTTCCTATGTTATCTTGTCTGTGTTTCAAAATTATTCTATCCTACATGCAAGCATGAACAGAGGCCAGAGCCTATTCCCCAGTCTAAAATGAGTTAGTTATGTCAGTCTCTTGCCATATCACTGTTACAGTATTGGGGGGTGGGATACAAAAAGATTGCACTTTATTCCAAAATAAATGTTTACGGCACTGCTCACTTATAAAATAATGGTAATAAAGTTATTTTGGAGCCGGGCTCGGTGGCTCAGCCTGTAATCCCGCGCCTTTAGGAGGCTGAGGTGAGTGGATTGCCTGAGCCCGCAGGTTCAAGACCCGCCTGGACAGACGAGACTTCATCTCTACAATAAAAAAAAATCAGCCGGGTGTGATAGTGCGCGCCTGTAGTTCCAGCTACTTGGAAGGCTGAGGGGGAAGGATCGCCGGAGCCCAGCAAGTCGAGGCTGCGGTGGCCGGGAATGGCCACTGCACTCCAGTCTAGGCGGCACAGGGAGACTCCAACTCAAAAAAAAAAAAAAGATGAGATAAATTAGACAGGAAATAGAAATTACTAAAAAAAAATTAGAAGACAAATGAAGGAGAACTAAAGAATGAAGAATATCAAAGATAAGGCCAGGTGCAGTGGCTCACACATGTAATCCCAGCACTTTGGAGGATTACTTGAGCCCAGGAGTTCAAGACCAGCCTGGACAACATAGTGAGACCTCGTCTCAAAAAACAAACAAACAAAAAGAACAGAAACAGTTTTTTAAAAAATACCCAAAATAAAATGAAGTTGCATTTCAGAGGGATAGCAAAGAAATTAAAATCAGTATGGCAAAACATCAAAAGAATAAAAAATTATAAAGCTAAAATTTTCAAAGGACAAAAGGGAAGCTGGGTAAGAATGAAGAACAGAAACAAAAAGCAATAAAATAAACCTCTTAAATACCACATAAATAAAACCAAACTCCCGCAGAGGCTCTCAAAAGTAGAGGGCTGAGCTACCTAACAAAAACTGCCATATTCATGGAAACTTTTTCTCAGACAGAGATCAGCCCACTGTTCTTGCCTAATTCTTCTGCTTCCTGCAATCCTCAAATTCCTGCTACCCCATGCAAGAATTTACAGTATGCCAAAGCATATTCTATAGAGAGAAAAAAAGGAGAGTTTGCTGTTTGATTTGTGTTAACACCCTTTAAGAGGAGGAGAATTGTATTTGCCATGCTCCTATTTCTTGACAGATAAATCCATGTCTCAAAGTGTCCATCTTTCTGTTTTTCCCTACAGCGAGACCACCAAGGAGTCCTTGGAGAGCAGCTTACGGCAACTAAAATGCCATTTCACCTGGAACTTGGAAGAGGGAGAAATTTCCTTAGATGACTTTGAGGACAAAGTGTTTTACCGGACTGAGTTTCAGAACAGTGAATTCAAAGCCACAATGCGCAACATACTGGCCTATGTAAAGCACCGCAGAGGCCAAAACGAGGCAGCCCTGGAATGCTTACAGCAAGCTGAAGCATTAATCCAACAAGAGCACACTGGCCAGGCAGAAATCAGAAGTCTGGTTACCTGGGGAAACTATGCCTGGATTTACTACCACATGGGCCGACTGTCAGAAGCCCAGATTTATGTAGACAAGGTAAAATGTGTCTGCAAGAAGTTCTCCAGTCCCTATAGAATTGAGAGTCCTGAGCTTGACTGTGAGGAAGGGTGGACACGGTTAAAGTGTGGAGGAAAGCAAAATGAAAGAGCAAAGGTATGTTTTGAGAAGGCTCTGGAAAAGAACCCAAAGAACCCAGAATTCACCTCTGGACTGGCAATAGCGAGCTACCGTCTAGATACCTGGCCGCCATCTCAGAACCCCGTTGACCCTCTGAAGCAAGCCATTAGGCTGAATCCTGACAACCAGTATGTGAAAGTCCTCCTGGCTCTGAAACTTCATAAGATGGATAAAGATGATGAAGGAGAAAGGCTAGTTGAAGAGGCCTTGGAGAAAGCCCCAGACACAATCGATGTACTTCGCAGTGCTGCAAAGCTATATCGAAGAAAAAATGATCCAGACAAAGCCATCGAACTGCTTAGAAAAGCTTTGGGATACATGCCAAACAATGCCTACCTACATTGCCAAATTGGGTGCTGCTATAGGGCAAAGGTTCTCAAGGAAATGAATATGAGAGAGAATGAAATGTATGGGAAAAGAAAGAAGTTACTGGAACTTATAGAACAAGCTGTGGCTCATTTAAAGATAGCCGATGAGACCAATGATAATCTCTTCCGCGTCTGTTCCTTTCTTGCCACCCTCCATGCTCTAGCAGACCAGCATGAAGAAGCAGAGTATTACTTCCAAAAGGAATTCACCAAAGAGCTTGCTCCAGTGGAGAAGCAAGTTCTCCATCTGCGGTATGGCAACTTTCAGCTGTTTCAAATGAAGTGTGAGGACAAGGCCATCCACCATTTCCTAGAGGGTGTAAAAATAGACCAGAAATCAAGGGAGAGAGAAAAGATGAAAAACAAACTGCAAAGAATTGCCAAAAGGCGACTTTCTAGAAATGGAGCAGATTCTGAGGCTTTGTGTCTCTTGGCATTTCTTCAGGAGCTGAATGAAGAAATGCAATAGCAGATGAAGATGCTGAGAGGGGTTTGGACTCTAAAAGTCTCATTCTATCAGCATCATTAGCTGAGGCAATTAATGAGGACTAGAGATATGGTGCCCAAGGGCTACTGCGGAAAGAGAGCGAAAAGCCCTCCAGCAAGTTGGTATTCAAAACGTGTAACAAGTGGTGTGGTGTAAACACTTAAGACACTGGTCATGTTCCTGGATCAGGATTATGGGAGAACACCGCTGTGTCAGGTGTTAATACCGGAATTGATGGATCAAGGGAAAGCCCATGGGGTTTCTAGAAAAGGAACCAGATTGGATGCAGGGGAGGGGCAGATCCGAAGGCTTTTTGATGAAGTTATTTTCTAGTTGACTTCTTGAGTGCAGTTTGTATTGTCACATATTCTTGGTCACCTTTAGTGGGGTGGTGCCTTGGGCTTGTTTCTATGTTTGTATAAAGCAGACACATTCCTCACATGTTATATTGAGATTTATCTTCACAATTTTTTTTCATCTGTGGAGTCATTTTAGATCCCCTAGAGGTTGGTGCTCCGTATACATTAATGTGTTGTGTCTATGAAAAGACTGGAGAACTCACGTCTAAATAGGGCTCGGTATTCCCCCTTTCTCACATCTCCTTTTCCCAGCCAATCCTCAATCTGGAGGGTCCTACTTACACAGCATGAGTTCGATTGTCCAGTTAAATGAGGTGGCAACATAGTTTGAGAAAAGAGAGCACAGGTGAAATCTAGAAGGGACACATCTAGGAGAAGCAATGGGGTCAGACAGTCACAGTGCAAGTCTTTCAGGAGGTATGTGGAGAGATCATACCTCTTCTCTGCCCTCCCTGTAATCATCATACAGCATGGGAAGAATGAAATGAGATTCTGTACAATACATTAGAAAACAACACAGTACGTTTCTTTAAAACCAGTATAAAAATATATATGTCTCCCCAGTAGGGCTAAGGATAAAGAGAAAAATAAAGACATACTGGTTTATCTTTGTAGGTTATAATCAAATGGAGAAATGTTCACTTTTATAGCCACTATTAGGGAATATTTTTGTGTGTAAGATGAAGAACTGACTGTTCAAAATGCTTTGATGAACCCAGATTTGAGATGATGAAAAAGCTGCAGAATGGGAGAATAACTTGGTGACTATGGGCCTAATGGAAGATCTTGGGAAATGTTGTTGGTAATGGATGGTAGGTTTTATTACCCCTTTAGATATGTTGTATATTGGACAATATAAACATTTCTTTTAACTCTGGAAATCTTCAGGGAAATCACAAAATTTGTGGTGCCCTTGAGGCAGTTGGGATTTTCTAAATAAATATGGAATGGTCTAGACATCAAGGTTGGTGAGAACCAAAATAGAGTCAGCTGACCCAGCCTGAGACCAGCAGCCAACCTCAGGATTGGAAAATGTTTGCCTTTTGGAATTAGTTTGAATTGAAGTTACATTAACATTAACAATTAAAACATTAACAATTTAAGGTTTTTAAAAATTAATAGTTCTAACTACTGTAATGACTTTCATGTTATTTTCTATATTAAAAATATTGTGTGCATTTGAGGACATCCATGTGTACGGCTTGAATTCCTGAAAAAAGTCATAGATTTTATTAATAAATAACTTAGATATGATGGACCATAAAGCAGTGTTCTGTTTTATCTGAAATTTAGTGCTGTACTTTAAGTCTTGATGTTACACAGGTATAAACTGGATACAAATTGCCTACCTAGACCAATCTAACATCATAACCACTAAATAGAACAAAACTTTTTTTTTTTTCTGAGTTGGATTCTCACTCTGTCACCCAGGCAGGAGTGCAGTAGCACACTCACGGTCACCCCAGAATCGACTTGCTGGACTCTGGTGATCCTTCTGCCTCAGCCTTCCAAGTAGCCAGAACTACAGGCACACACCACCATGGCTGGCTAATTTCTTATTTATTGTAGAAAGATGAGGTCTCGCCAAGTGGCCCAGGCTGGTCTCGAACCCACGGGCTCAGGCAATCCACTCACCTCCGTCTCTCAAAGTGCTAGGATTACAGGCTGAGCCACTGAGCCCAGCCAAAACAAAACTTTTTTTCTAGGGTCTTAAGAGTCCAGGGCTTTAGGTTACACCTGATACTTGGCACCTGATACCATTCAGTCATGTGCACACACACATCCTGCTCCTAACTTGACAGCAGGTGGACTGCTGCCCCTTTCTGTCGTAAATGTTATACTTTCCAGTCCCTGAGCATTTTTCATAAAACTACAAGAAAGGGATTGGCAGTAGCAGGATACTGCCAGGGTGGTTTGGGGTGGGGCACAACAACAATAAGGGTACCTAGCCAGGCTCGGTGGCTCAGCCTGTAATCCATGCCTTTGGGAGGCTGAGGTGAGTGGATTGCCTGAGCCCGCGGGTTCGAGACCCACCTGAGCAGCGAGACCTCATTTCTACAATAAATCAAAAAAAGCAGCTGGGCGTGGTAGTGCATGCCTGTAATTCTGGCTACTTGGAAGGCTGAGGTGGAAGGGATCGCCGGAGCCCAGCAGGTCGAGGCTGCGGTGACCAGGAGCGGCCACTGCGCTCCAGTCTGGGCGACAGAGTGAGACTCCAACTCAAAAATAAATAAATAAATAAAAATAAGGGTACCTGATCTCAAGCCAGGCAAAGTGGGAACCAAAGGGAGGCCCAAACTTTACCTGTACGATGACCACTTATATACCTAATCCTAAACTGTACCCCACATCTTTAAAATAAAATAAAATAATTTTTTAGAAATCTTATTCTTTCATCACATTCTGACCTCTATCCTGAGAAATAAAGAAGCATCATTGATTCTCTTATATCCCATTCTGGAGATAATCCAAATGCATGTTGGAGATTTTTCCCTATCACATAAAGAATAGAAAGAAGCAGCTTGGATGGATTCAGAGTCGATCATACGAAGTGACCTATCACAGAAACAAAGAACAGAGTACCATATGTTCTCATTCATAAGCAGACCCTGAACAACTATCAAAATACTATAAGAAAGGGATTGGCAGTAGCGGGAAACTGCCAAGGGAAGGGGGTGGGATTGGCAGTTGAGGGAAACTGCTAGTGGAGGGAGGGGCACACCTCATCAACAAGGGTACCTGCATAATCAACGTTTGTATACCTAACCCTGAATTGTACCCCACATCTTTAAAATAAATAAATAAGTAAAAATTTAAAAAAGAATAGGAAGAATAAGAAGCCCTGAAATCTCCCTTATTTTCCAAGAGGCCTCTGGTGGAAAATGCAAATCATTTTCCACCAGATGCTAGGATAAACTCATTTCATTGGACCAATTGGATAAGTACTTTTCAGGGGAAAGTCCAGCTCACTGCCTGAGTGGCTTATTATGGCATCTGATGCCTAGGGAGGAAACCACATGTGTTCTGAGCAGAAAGTAAAATGAGCAGGTGTGCTAACCTTGAGAGAAGTCCACTGGCACTTGTGTGTGCTAAGGCAGGTATAACAGGTAGATGAATCTTGTCTTTATACGTCATGCCACCAAACCCTTGCTGAATCAGGTCTCTGAGAGGGAAAAAGGCGAAAAGGGTTAGAGAAGGGATGCAAGAATATTATACTTAATATTTACTTGAAGACTTACATTTAACAGATGACTGGAAAACAATAAATTATGGATGTGGATCCTGTTTCCTGAATTCTCACTATCCAGAGATAGCAAATGGAGTCATATTAATTGGGCTTGACTTGTGATTCCCTACCTCTTAACCACATTTTCTAGTGGTTAGGAAAACATGGTTAAATTTAACTGCCCTCACCTAATGTAACAAGCCGCCAGAAAGTGTCCCCTAGGTGCTGATGAACACATCTATCAAGTTTATCAGATCATATCGGCTATTTGTGTTGCGCCAGCACCATACCCATAGATCTCAATTGCCCACAAAACTGCCTTCAAAATATCTCACTATTCTCTGTATTTGAGAGTACTAATATCCCTGTCAAAGATATTCTCAAGTGGGTTAATGCCAGTGAAGGAATGAGGAGAATTTCTCTCATCTCTCTCTCAGCCTCAGACTCCTCAGTGAGAAAGATTAATCAGCTTCTGCTTTTTACCTCATTTTCCCATAGAACTCAGACACAATCTGGGGACAGTGGACTTTGAGCCGTGTTCCACTTTTATCTTGCTTCCCACCCATGCCGATGGACACACAGTAGATGTCAACCAGTGCATCTGAAAGCCTGAAAAGGTTAGAATCCTGATTGTAACACAAATAAACCTCGTGTGTCATCAACCTTGGACGCTACTTGGATGTTAACCTTGGACGCAACCTTGGATGCTAACCTGAGGAGGGTTCCAACCAGAGACCATAGATTCCTGTTTCCTCCCTTTCTCCTCCACTTCTTCCATCATCTATTTTAGGGAAGGGACATGGACTAATGTGTAAGGAAATTTCCTCATGATTTGGAGTGCAGCTGCCTCACTGCTAGTTATCTACACCTTTTAGGGAGGCTGCAAAGAGGATAATTGACTAAAATCCACAGGGGTAGCTAAGTGTATGCAGCTGTAAGACAGGCGTTCTTGGCTCTTCACGGGGCCTCCCTTCTGCTGCTTCAGAAACTGGACTTCAGACTAGAGAAAAGACCAGATGCAGGACTTGTCGGAAGCTTGTGGAACCAAATCCCACAGTTCTGCTTCTCTTCTTTGGCATTCGGCTGCTGTTGAGAAGGAGGCTACCAGCCGAGTGCTGTGGCTCAACCTATAATCCCAGCACTTTTGGGAGGCCGAGGCAAGAGGATTGCCTGAGCCCGGGGATTCAAGACTAGCCTGGGCAACTTGGTGAGACCTCGTCTCTACAATAAATCAAAAAATAAGCCAGGCGTGGTGGCATGCATCTGTACTTCCAGCCACTTGGAAGGCTGAGGCGGAAGGATCAACTGAGCCCAGCAGGTCAAGGTTGTGGAGGCCATGAGCATGCCACTGCACTCCAGCCTGGGCAATAAGAGTGAGATTCCAACTCAAAAAAGAAAAAAGAGGAGGCTACCAAATCAGGGTCTTGGTTTATGTCTCACCTGTTTTGGAAACAAAATGGGTTATCTGGGTCCTAATTGTGTTATTTCTGAATTGGATAAAATATAAAAATATATAGTAAATTCCACTAAACCTGGAAATTCCTGAGACATCTACTAGAATCCTGGAAATTGCCCCCAATGTGTTAATACACATATAATCTAATGAAAATATTTGGAAAGTCTGTTACCTTTCCAGCACCCTAGATATTCCAAAGAAATAAGTTGACTTATATGTTGTGCTTTTCTTTTCTTTCTTTCTTTCTTTTTTTTTGAGTCAAGGTCTCATTCTGTTGCCCAAGTTGTAGTGCAGTGGCATGATCATGGCTCACCACAGCCTCTACCTCCTGGACTCAGGCAATCCTTCCACCTCAGGATCCTGAGTAGCTGGGACTACAGGTGTGCACCACCATGCCTGACTAATTTTTTTTATTTTTTGTTTTTGTAGAGATAAGGTCTCACTACATTGCCCAGGCTGAACTCAAGCAATCCTCCCACCTCAGGCTTCCAAGTACCTAGAACTACAGGGACGCACCACCATGCCCTGCCTACTGTTGAGAGAGAAGAAAGTCAGAAGCTGGTTAGGCAGACAGAGAGGGAGGGTCTCGAGGAGACTTAACACCTGCGAGAATGCTCCCTTCACCATCCCCGTTATGTAATTGTTGACTGAAGATGTGGTTAGTGTGGTCAAGAACATCCTGTCATCCCAGAGTGTACTGCTAAAAGACTTTTTGGGACTTAAACATAGGCACAGTAGCTTAACTAAATGTCCTAATTTGACCATGACTGATTATTATATCCTTAACATAGCATTTGCATTGCAGTTTTACTCCCAAGTGGGCTTTTCTTTTTTTTTTCTTTTTTTTTTGAGTTGGAGTCTCACTCTGTTGCCCAGACTGGAGTGCAGTGGCCGCTCCTGGCCACCACAGCCTCCACCTGCTGGGCTACAGCGATCCTTCCTCCTCAGCCTTCCAAGTAGCTGGAACTATACCTGGCTACCACACCTGGCTAATTTTTTGATTTATTGTAGAGGTGAGGTCTCGCCAAGTTGCCCAGGTGGGTCTCGAACCCACGGGCTCAGGCAATCCACTCACCTCAGCCTCCCAAAGCGCTGGAATTACAGGCTGAGCCACCAAGCCCGGCTACCAAGTGGGCTTTTCTGTGGGACTTATAGATAATATTCAAGATGGAGAACTTTGGTCAAGGACCCACATGTGCAATAAGAATTGTGTCTCAGAACCTGAGCAACTTGGTGAGACCTCAAGTCTACAATAAATAAAAAAATTAGCTGGGCATGGCGGCGCATGTCTGTAGTTCCAGCTACTTGAAAGGCTGAGGTGGAAGGATTGCCTGAGCCCAGAAGGTCGAGGCTATGGTGGCTGGGAGCATGCCACTGCACTCCAGCCTGGACGACAAATTGAGACTCCGACTCAAAAAAAAAAAAAAAAAAAAACTAGGACTCAGGAAGTAAGAGGCGGATGAGATGTAAATGACAGAAATACCCTCAGAAAATATATGATAAAAACCACAACAAAAACTCCTAACTCAGTCGTGCTCGGTGGCTCAGCCTGTAATCCCGCACCTTTGGGAGGCTGAGGTGAGTGGATTGCCTGAGCCCGCGGGTTCGAGACCCGCCTGGGCAGTGAGACCTCATCTCTACAATAAATCAAAGAATCAGCCGGGCGTGGTAGCGCATGCCTGTAATTCCGGCTACTCGGAAGGCTGAGGCAAAAGGATCGCCGGAGGCCAGCAGGTCGAGGCTGCGGTGGCCGGGAGCGGCCACTGCACTCCAGTCTGGGTGACAGAGTGAGACTCCAACTCAAAAAAAAAAAAAAACAACTCCTAACACCGGATAACCCATTTTGAGCCCCCTCTCTTTTTTTAGAGTGTTTTGTTGCTTAATAAATAAACTCCTTCTTTCACTTATCCTTTTGGTGTCCACATTCCTTAATCTTCTTGGTTGTGGGACAAGAACCCTAGGTTGTTGGTTTAAGCTGACAGTGGAGTTAAAAACTCCTACAACATTGTGTTATTGATTCACAGATATTATATTACAAAGCAGAGACACTGTGATATAAAAGCTAGAAAACACTGAGCACACATTTTTCTCTATTTCACTTTTAAATTAAACTTACTAATTCAAGTATTGCTTTTTTTTTTTGAATAGGAGTCTTACTCTGTTGCCCAGGCTGAAGTGCAGGGGCATGCTCACGGCCACTGCAGCCTCAAGCTGTTGGGCTCAGGTGATCCTTCCACCTCAGCCTTCCAAGTAGCTGGAGCTACAGGTGGGCGCCACCATGCCCAGCCAATTTTTAAAAAATTTATTGTAGAGACAAAGCCTCACCAAGTTGCCCAGGTTGGTCTCAAACCCCTGGACTCAGGCAATTCTCTCGCCTCCGCCTCCCAAAGTGCTGGTTATAGGCGAGAGCCACCACGTCTGGCTGAGTATTACATTTTCAGTATATTTACTTGTATATTTTTGGGGCTAATAAAACAGTATACATAAGATGGAGTTTAAAAACATATGTATTGGAAGGCTGAGGCGGAAGGATCACCGGAGCCCAGCAGGTCGAGGCTGCGGTGGCCGTGAGCGA
>NW_007258406.1:445932-447573 GCF_000164805.1 Carlito syrichta
CGCAGCCTCGACCTGCTGGGCTCCGGCGATCCTTCCACCTCAGCCTTCCAAGTGGCAGGAGTTACAGGCATGCGCTACCACGCCCAGCTGATTTTTTTGATTTATTGTAGAGATGAGGTCTCGCTGCCCAGGCGGGTCTCGAACCCGCGGGCTCAGGCAATCCACTCACCTCAGCCTCCCAAAGGCACGGGATTACAGGCTGAGCCACCGAGCCCGGCTAGTAAGTCATTTTAATAGTTTATTAAGGAAATGTTTAAAAAGGAAATATAGGGTTTACTAGAATATTTAAAAATATGGAAACTGTTATTTTTTTTTTTTTGAGTCAGAGTCTAACTCTGTCACTGAGGCTGCAGTGCAGTGGCACACTCACGGCCACTGCAGCCTCGACTTGCTGAGCTTAGATGGTCCTTCCACCTCAGCCTTCCAAGTAGCTGGAACTACAGGCATGAGCCACCATGCCCAGCTAATTTTTTTTTTTCCGAGTTGGAGTCTCACTCTATCACCCAGACTGGAGTGCAGTGGCCACTCCCGGTCTCGAACCCGTGGGCTCAGGCAATTCACTCACCTCAGCCTCCCAAAGCATGAGATTACAGGCTGAGCCACCGAGCCCGGCTCCAGCTAATTTTTTAAATTTACTGTAGAGACGCGGTCTTGCCATGTTGCCCAGGCTGGCAATCCTCTCGCCTCAGCTTCCCAAAGTACTGGGATTACAGGCATGAGCTACTGCGCTTGACTGGAAACATAATTAAATGAGTAAAACTTTTAGGTAATAAATAGTTAATTTGTCTAGATATTAAAAAGGAATTCATTAATTCCACCAGCAATGTATGAGAAATACTATTTCCAGCATCTTCACCAATACCGAATGTTATCAATCTTTAATTTTTGATAATCTGATGAGTCCAAGCATATATTCTGAAAGCTGTGGCCCTATAAATTAGAAATAAAAGCCAGGTGCGATGACTCATGCCTGTAATCACAGCACTTTGGGAGGCTGAGGTGAGAGAATTGACTGAACCCATGGATTCAGGGCAATATGGCGAGACCTCATCTCTATAATAAAGTTTTTTTTAAAATTAGCCAGTTGCAGTGTTCTTTGCATGTGGTTCCAGCTACTTGGAAAGCTGAGGCAGAAGAATCACCTGAGCCCAGAAGGTAGAGGCTGCAGTGGCTGTGAGCAAGCCACTATACTCCAGCCTGGGCAACAGAGTGAGATTCCAACTCAGAAAAAAAAAAAAAAAACAGTTCAGGAAACAATCTGCGTGGCCCATTTCAAGTCAAATGTCCATCCCAGATGGAATCCAGTATGACTGAGAGAATGAGGTGACATGCCATACACAGTGCAGTCTTTCTGAGAAAAGAGTAGGAACAGAGTGTCTAAGGTGGCAATGCCTTGGATGGACTTGGAGACTATAATACTGAGTGATTTATCACAGAACCAAAGAACCGAGTATCACATGTCCTCACTCAGAAGTGGGCCTTGAACAACTATCGTAATGCTATAAGAAAGGAATTGGCAGCCGAGCTCGGTGGCTCAGCCTGTAATCTCACCCCTTTGGGAAGCTGAGGTGAGTGGATTGCCTGAGCCCGCAGGTTCGAGACCCGCCTGGGCAACTTGGCGAGACCTCATCTCTACAATAA
>NW_007258406.1:447593-449883 GCF_000164805.1 Carlito syrichta
CTGTAGTTCCAGTTACTCGGAAGGCTGAGGTGGAAGGATCGCTGGAGCCTAGCAGGTCGAGGCTATGGTGGCCGGGAGCAGCCACTGCACTCCAGTCTGGGTGACAGAGTAAGACTCCAACTTAAAAAAATAAATAAATAAAAGAGTGTTTGTAGCAGCATTATTCATAATAGCCAAAAAGTGGATTGAACAACTGATGAATTAGTATATTAAATATGGTATATTCATACAATGAAATATTATTTGGAAATAAAAATACATGCAGTACTTACCAATATATACTACAACACAGAAGAACTTTGAAAACTTTATGCTAAGTGAAAGAAGCCAGTCACAAAAGGTCACATGTTATATGATTCTTTTAATATGAAGTGAATAAACTAGGCAAATTCATAGAGATAGAAACTATATTAGCGGTTGCCTAAGACTGGGGAAGAGGATGGGGAGATTGGAGGTAACAGCTAAGGGTGCGGGGTTTCTTTGTGGGGTAATGAGAATGTTCTAAAATTGATTGTGGTGATGGTTGCATAGCTCTGTGGATATACAAAAGCTATTGAATTGTACACTTTAAATGGGTGAATTATATGATATGTGAATTATATTTCATTACAGTTGTTTAAAAATGAGCATTCTTGGCCACGTTCAGTGGCTCATTTACGCCTATAATCCCAGCACTTTGGGATTGTCTGAGCCCAGGGGTTTGAGACCAGCCTGGGCAACTTGGCAAGACCTCATCTCCACAATAAATATTTTAAAAATAGCCACGCGTTTTGGCTACTTGGTTTCACCTACTTGGGAGCTACTTGGAAGGCTGAGGTGGAAGGATTGCCTGAGCCCAGCAGGTCAAGGCTGCAGTGGCCGTGAGTGTGCCACACTGCCTTCCAGTCTGGGCGACAGAGTAAGACTCCAACCAAAAAAAAAAAAAAAAAAAAAAAGCAGATTCCTGAGCCCCAACCTAAACGATGCTCAATTTCCTGGAAGCGCTTTCACGGTCTTCAAACGCCTTCCAGAATCATAGTTTTGAAAAAAGTACTGCAGCTGAGACATTGCAGGTCTCAAGCAGTTAGGTTTCATTTTCCTTCCCGTGACATTGAAGTCAGTTTCACTTTCCAGTTTCCAGTTCCCTTCCTTCAGAAACCGAGAGTAGTATCAGCTGATGCACTCCCCATTCCACCTCCTCCTTATTTACTTGAGACCGACAGGAAGATCACCAGTTTCCCAGCATTTCAGCACATCGAAAGGACGCAGAGGGAGGCTGCAGTCATGAGGTGAGTGAAGCAGGAATGTAAAACCACTCTTGTTGAATACAAATTGTAAACTGAGCTTCTTACCCTGCAGGCAAGATCCTGAACTGCGCCGTTATCAATGTCTGAGCCTTATCCGCTGTTTGCTTCTATTTTTAAAATTTCTGTGTGTGTGGTTTTTTGTTTTGTTTTGTTTTGGTTTTGGTGTACACATACAGGATCTTTATACTGCTAGAACTTTTCCCTGGACGGGCAGAAGTAGGAGCAGGGATGATAGGGAGGCTTGGCAGAAAAAGTTAGAATCCCTCAGGCACAAAGTTTGCTGATTCTATAGCCCTAAGGGTTAATTAATCTTGATGGGATTTTCTGTTTGTTTTAAAGGACTAGGTCAAAGGCTTTTTTTCTTGTAATTTTAAAAGGAAGCAAACGTTATTTTCAATAGCTATTGTGAAAGATGGGATTAGTACTGCCAAGCCAATTCTTGTAGAAGAAAAAGTTATCTTGATACATTTGATCATTGTCAGATGGGAAGTGGGAAAAAAAATTCTTATAAATGGGCTTTTTTTTCATTTCTTATATGAATACAAAATCTAAAGCTTGGAGTCTATTTTTGTTGCTGTAGTGAATGCTAGTTAGCAGCAGAAAATAATTTCTCCTCAAAAAATAAAATGACCCAAGCTCTGATCTAATATACTGGTCTAATCCCTGATGGAAAGCAGATCAGTGGTTGCCTGGAGGAGGTGGGGATTGGACAGGAAGGCTCACAGAGGAATCTTTGGGAAGGTAGGAATAGTTTATAGGGAGATTATGGAGGTGGTTATATAGGTATAAACATCTGTCAAAATCATCAAACTGTACACTTAAGATGGGTGCATTTCATTGTATGTAAAGTATAATTTCAGTAAACTTGATTTAAAAATCAAGTTGATTTTTAATTTCAGTAAACTTGATTTTTTTTTTTTTTTTTGAGTTGGAGTCTCACTCTTTCGCCCAGACTGGAGTGCAGTGGTTGCTCCCGGCCACCGCAGCCTCTACCTGCTGGGCTC
>NW_007258406.1:449987-482664 GCF_000164805.1 Carlito syrichta
GTCTCGAACCCCCGGGCTCAGGCAATCCACTCACCTCAGCCTCCCAAAGGCATGGGATTACAGGCTGAGCCACCGAGCCCGACTTCAACTTGTTTTTTAATTTCAGTAAACTTGATTTTTTAAAAAAATGCATGCAGACTTATTAGAGTTCTGCGATAGGATAGCACGACAGAGAGAATTAAGAGAGAGATGTCTTTTCCACCAAGCACGTATGGGGAAGGATTGAGCGAGTGATTGCCAAGGTGGGAACATCCTATCGACCACTCAGGGAGTGAGGAAAGGGAAATTGACCACCCTACCCTCAGCCCCAAGCACTTGCAAATGCTCTCCAACGTCATATTTGGGGATGGGGGTGGGGGGAGGAATTCACAGCTAACTACCTCAGGTTATACTTTTGTATAGTCTGGGTCAAGAGTGATGTTATTGAGCCTGCATAAATGAGATTGACCAGAAAGTCAGGCCCTGCCCAGCATCTTGGTACTTAGCCCGCATAAAAGACGTTGCAGTATCCTGTGTTTAGGTGTGTCTAGAGCCACTCACCTGCAGAGATCTGAGGGTGGCTCTCTGGACTATGTAGGACTGAGGTTCACCTCAAGGTGTGCTTATTCCTGGAGGCTGTAGGAACAGAGGCAAGTTGGGCTGCCCCTCCCCAGCAGTTGTCAAGAAATTCCAAAGGGGAAAATCACTCCGGGAAATGCCTGGTACCTGCTGGCAGCTAAACAGCCTCTTCTGCCCCATCCCCTGGGCACATTGTTGCCCTCTTTACACACTCACAAATTCACTTAAAATTTTAACACTAAGTTACCAACAGTGGTAGTGGTGTTAGCTTCCTTGTGATCAGTAGTTGGTGGGCACTCTGTGAAATGCTTTTCATGCATAATCTCTTATCACCCTCCCAATGACCCTAGGAAGTAAGAGCTATTATTCCTATTATTAACATTTTCTAGATAGGCAAAATGGGGCTCAGAAGAACAAATTTCTTGCCCAAGACATCACATAGAGAGCAGGTGTCAGAACAGGGTCATTCATAGAGGCAGTGAACTCTATTGCTGAACATCTTCTGACTCTGTGCCCAAAAGCCAAAAGGTGAAAGATTTGGCTGGGTGCGGTGGCTCATGCCTGCAATTCCAGTACTTTGGGAGGCCGAGGTGAAAGGATAGCCTGAGTCCAGGAGTTCAAGTCCGGCCTGAGCAACTTGGTGAGACCACTACTCTACAACAAATCAAGAAAAATTAGCTGGGTGTGGTGGAGCATGCCTGAAGTTCCAGCCTGGGTGACTGAGTGAGACTCCAACTCAGAAAAATAAAAAATGAAAGGGTGATTTAGCCTGTAATCTCAACACTTTGGGAGGCAGAGGCAAGAAGCTTGCCAGAGCTCAGGGGTTCGAGACCAGCCTGAGCAACATGGTGAGACCTTGTCCCTACAATAAATCAAAAAATTAGCAAGGCGTGGTAGCTGGCATGTCTTTGGTTCCAGCTACTTGGAAGGCTGAGACAGAAGGATCACCTGAGTCCAGCAGGTGGAGGCTGCGGTGGCCGTGAGCTTGCCACTGACTCTAGCCTGGGCAACAGAGTGAAACTCTGACTCAAAAAAAAAAAAAAGATGAAAAATGTTAGTACTTCCTTATATACTCACTGTAGAGAGGGGGTCAGAGACCGGTTTCCCATCTGGACCACTCTTTGATGGTTACACTCACCCCTTAGAATGTCCAGAGCCACAAGCTCTGAATCAAGATCTTGAATGAAGGTGAAAATGTATCTCCTTTTTTATCTCCCTAGGGCATGATTTCTTATCATTTGAGAGGAGGCAAAAAGGAAACTCATTCCAGCGCTTTTTTTTTTTTTTTTTTAATTGGAGTCTCACTCTGTCACCCAGACTGGAGTGCAGTGGCCGCTCCCGGCCACCGCAGCCTCGACCTGCTGGGCTCCGGTGATCCTTCTGCCTCAGCCTTCCGAGTAGCTGGAACTACAGGCGCGCGCTACCACACCCGGCTAAATTTTTTTTTATTTATTGTAGAGATGAGGTCTTGCCAAGTTGCCCAGGCGGGTCTCGAACCTGCGGGCTCAGGCAATCCACTCACCTCAGCCTCCCAAAGGCGCGGGATTACAGGCTGAGCCACCGAGCCCGGCTCCCAGGGCATTTTAAGGGTAAGGAAATGAGGATCAATGAGGTAACTCTAGAAATAGCCCAAAGCTAGTTAAAGAGGTCGCCAAAATCAAGGTGTCCTGTGGTTTATTTTTACTCCATTATAGGTTGTCTGACATACTGTTTAATTTTGGCTGTTTACATTGGCTTCCACAATGTAACTCCTTTTAAAAATACCTCTAAGGCTGAGTGCTGTGGCTCAAGCCTGTAATCCCAATACTTTGGGAGGCTGAGGCGAGAGGGTTGCCTGAGCCAGGGGTTCAAGATCAGCCTGAGCCACTTGGTGAGACCTCATCTCTACAGTGAATCAAAAAATAAGCCAGGCATGACAGCATGTACCTGTAGTTCCAGCTACTTGAAAGGCTGACGTGCAAGGATCGCCTGAGCCCACTTGGGTGGCCATGACTGTGCCACTGCACTCCAGCCTGGGAGACAGTGAGACTCCAACTCAAAATAAATAAATAAATAAATAAACCTCTAAAACAACACTTCTCAAAATGTGGTACAGGGATTCCTGCCACTGCATTCCCAGGACACTTGTCAAAACACAGATTTCTGCGCTCACCCCAGATTTACTACCCCAGATTCTCTGGAAGTTGAACCTGGTAATCTGTGCTGTCTACCTAAAATAATCAAAAGGCTTAAGGTCCAGTTTAAAGACTTTATCAAAGTGCAAAGGGTGAGGGTGGTGGTCTGGAGAACAGAGCTACACAAATAAATGGTTGATTCATGCAACTGGTATAGGAAAAAAAATGAGTACTTGTTTACATAGGCAAAGACAGAGCTGAACAAAACATTTCTCATACACAGGCTAACATACAGATATATGACTGATGTTCCTTTCAGGGTGTTTCTTAACATTTTATTGTAAAGAGGTAACAATCGCAAGGGTCTCTATTTCCATGTCATTTACTCTAGGTTTGCATAAAGATTATGGAGTCTGGTTAATGTACAACATCTCAACACAAAAGTCAGAAAGCAATCTTCAGGTACCAGAGAGGAAAAACAGTCATGCCACGTGGGTCAGCTTTCAAGGCTTAACTTTTTCTCTTGGCATAATAATTTTGGAAGGCTCTCAAATTTTATTTCCTTTTTACAGTCTCTCAAATCACGGTCTGTGAACCTGTTTGGAGCATATTTCCAGCGTGAGTGAACTCAGTTCTTTCTCAGTTTCAGTTTCCCAACAAGGAATCCCGATAGCCTTGCATCAGTTTCACTCTCATTTCTGGCTCTATAAGAGCACAGCATTAAAGGCTAGCACCCCTAGTGGAAACCTCTTCAGCATTTGCTTAGGATCAGCAAGCTGAAAATAAAATCAACCTGGATCCCAGCTCTTCAGAATTGCAGGGAAACAGCCATCATGAGGTAAAGAGTCCCTGTTTCTCTGATTGAGTTTCTCACAGACCTTGTTCTTTCAACTTCCCGAGTTATTCTGTTTCAGTGTTTGCTTAGAGATCAAATATGCACTTATAAACCTGCCTTGCAATTCGTGCTTTTCATTTATTTCTTTTTTTTTTTTTTTTGAGTTGAATTCTCACTCTGTTGCCCAGACTGGAATACAGTGGCCGCTCCCGGCCACCGCAGCCTCGACCTGCTGGGCTCCGGCGATCCTTCTGCCTCAGCCTTGCGAGTAGCCGGAATTACAGGCATGCGCTACCACGCCCGGCTGATTTTTTTATTTATTGTAGAGATGAGGTCTCGCCTCCCCAGGCGGGTCTCGAACACGCGGGCTCAGGCAATCCACTCACCTCAGCCTCCCAAAGGCACGGGATTACAGGCTGAGCCACCGAGCCCGGCTCGTGCTTTTTATTTCTGGGAGTCTTCCTGGTTTACAGAATCAGGCAGCCTAAGAATCAGGCACTGAGGGAAGCGAGAACCGGGAGCCAGGAGGGGACTAGGGCTTCTTAGAGCACTGGGGGGCGAGGGAGGGGGGTTGGGAGAAACGCTCAGATCTTCTCAGGCAAAATCAGGTCAGTGGAGGCTGGAGCCTGAGGAAAGTTTCCAGAGCTCCTGGCCCCTCCTGTGTTTCTTATGTTTGAAAAGACTAGATCAGGTTTGTGGAACTTGTTGTGGTTCGTGGATTTTGTTGTGGTTATTTTTAAAGCAAGCTTGCTTCTCAGCAAAGTTGCAAAACTCCAATACATAATGAGGTGACTTTTACCTTGATATGTGCTTTTTCATAATTGGGGGAATATGTCATCCTCTCCCTGGTGTGCTAGACCTCTCCTGTGAACTATGAACAGAAAGTGTCACAGTCTTGCAAACTGTGTTCGGCAGGTGGCCTGGATCACAATCAACCTGAGTGCCCTATTAGATTGCAAATTGCTGGGTCCTGCATTCTGAAATCCTAATTGAGTAGAACAGAAATAAAGTCCAGAGAAAAATATTTAAAGAGGAACACAGGTAACTTTCATAGGCATATTGAAGTCTGAGAACTGCTGGCCTATCTCCAAATGCCTTCTTCCTTAGATGTATACGATGCTTCGTCCATTGTATGTGTGTGAATGTGAGGGAGAAAGACCCCAAGTGGGTAGGGGGTGGGGGGGTGGGAGGAATGGAAAAGATGTTGACATAAAGAGAAGCTTGCCTGCTTAAGGGGCACTTTTAGGGATGGGAAACTGGCAACCGGAAATCACCGCAAAGGGAAGTCTTCCCAAAGCCCTGCTACTCACAGTGTAGTCTGAGCCCAGGACTCCCTTGGAAGTAGTTAGAAAGGCAGCATCCCAGTCCATCTGAATCCACATCTGCATTTGAACAAGATCCCCATGTGATTGGGTCCATATGCACATTCAAGTTTGAGATGTAGGGTCTGGAGAGTTCCTTGACTCATTTTTCTGAAGTGATGGTCTCTGAAGTTTTCCTGTTCTGACCGACTGAGCACAGGTCTGTCCATCCCTTCACTAAACCATTACCAGCTAAACCACTACCACGGCATCTGCAGTGCAAGCTGCCTCAGAAGTTTCTCTAGAAACCATCACTCAACAGAGCCTCTTTCTGAAAATTTCAAGATTCACTCTACTAACAGTTTTGACTGGGCCCTAAAGGAGATGTGGCATCTACCCAGGAGTCTGGGGACAGTGCCAACAGGCTCTCACTATCCAGGTAGATGATCAGTTATATCTCAAGGCTGCAGCCTGAGATTGTGAGAACTCTCTACTTGGGTCTCAACGAATTCTGCTTCCCCAAGGTCTTCTACTAGACACACGCTATCCAAGTAGGACTGGCATTCTACTTCCCATGTCTCACCTGTACCTAGATTTTTTTTTTTCTTGAATTGCGGTCTCACTCTATCATCCAAGCTGGCGTGCAGTGTCATGATCACAGCTCACCAAAACCTCAACCTCCTGGGCTCAGGCTATCCTTCTACTTCAGTCTCTCAAGCAGCTGGGACTATAGTTGTGTGCCACCACACCCAGCTAATTTTTTTTTTTTGGAGGGAGGCGGTCTTGCTATGTTGCCCAGGCTTGTCTCAAACTTCTGGGTTCAAGCAGTCCTCCACCTTGGCCTTCCCAAAGTGCTGGGATTATGGGCGTGGAACACCACGTCTGGCTGAACCTAAACATTCTTTATCAAGTAATTTCAGCCATCATCCCACCCACTTGCTTTTATTTCCTTTAAGTATCTGAATTTAATTACTGTTAACTAACTTACTTATACATGTAAGTAGTATTTCGCATATATGAGATAAATTGTTAAGTGAGGAAAGCTTGGCAATTGGAGTATTTGTTTTAAGAAAGGCTACAGTACTTTATTTATTTTGAGTTGGAGACTTACTCTGTCACCCAGGCTGGAGTGCAGTGGCATGCTGCTCATGGCCACAACAGCCTTGACCTGCTGAGCTCAAGCAATCCTTCTACCTCAGCCTTCCAAGTAGCTGGAACTATAGGCATGCACCTACACTTAACTAATTTTTTGATATATGGTAGAGACAAGTTCTTGCCATGTTGCCCAGGATGGTCTTGAACCCATGGGCTTAGGCAATCTTCTCACCTCTACCTCCCAAAGTGCTGGGATTATGGGCGTGAGCCACTGAGCCCAGCTGGATATAGTACTTTAATGCAAACCTCTGAACTCTGGCTCTGAGATTCGTTTCTTCTTATTCTAGGTCTTAGGCCTCCCAGTCCAATATGTTTTGCTCCAAATTGTACTTCAAAGAGAGATCAGTTTTCAAATACCTTATCAAATTGGAGACCCTAGGGAGGAAGGCTTAAGAAAAATCAAGGGGCCTGAATTCTGATTCTCAATAAGTTTTATAATCTTCATCTTTTTTTAATTTTTTTGGTCATGTCTCTGTTGCCCAAGCTGCAATGCAGTGGCATGATCATGGCAAGCCACAGCCTGAACCTCCTGTGCTCAGGCGATCCGTCTGCTTTCAGCCTCCCAAGTAGCTGGGATGCATACTAATTTTTTTATTTTTTGTGGAGATGAGGTCTTGAAATGTTATCCAAGCTGGTTTCGAACTCCTGTCCTCAAACAATCCTCCTGCTTTGGCCTACCAAAGGGCTGGGATTACAGGCATGAGTCACCACACCTGGCAAATTTTATAATCTTTATTTTTTTTTTTTTGTTGGAATCTCACTCTTTTGCCCAGGCTGGAATACAGTGGCATGCTCACGGCCACCGCAGGCTCCACCTGCTAGGCTCAGGTTATCCTTCTGCCTCAGCCTTCCAAGTAGCTGGAACTGCAGAGGATTGCCACCACACCCAGCAAATTTTATAATCTTAAAGCCACATGCATACTTGGCGATCTTCCTGAATAAATTGTTCAAAGTTATCATTAGATGTCTTATCATGGCCAGCTCTGGCATTGGTCAAGTGGTGGGGGGGATGGAAGTTTCATACTTAGAGCTCTCTCAGAAGTCCAGGAATGTTAAGGGAGCTTTTTTCCTGCTTGCCCTACACTCTTTTTTTTTTGGAGGGGCATGTTCATGGCCATCGCAACCTTGACCTACTGGGCTCAGGTGATCCTTCCGCCTCAGCCTTCCAAGTATCTGGAACTACAGGCGAGTGCCACCATACCCAACTAGTTTTTTTATTTATTGTAGAGATAAAGTCTCACCAGGCCGGTCTCATACCCATGAGCTCAGGCAATCCTCCCGCCTTGGCCTCCCAAAGTGCTAGGATTATAGGCGTGAGCCACCACGCCCAACCTGCCCTACACTTTCTTGAGCAATTGATATCCCTGGAAGCTGATATATGACACATAGAAATATGTGTCTCCTTGGAGGGAGAAACTTTATCAATAAGTGCTTAAAGTTTAGTTTAATAAGATTCTTCTGGTGTATTTATATGTCAAAGCCTCTTGCCCTAGGAGAAGAGATTGTATCATCAAACCTTCAAGATAAGGTTTCTGGTTTTGTTGAGATGAACGCACCCGAAGTCACCATCACTCTGCAGGTTCATGGGATATTCTCTATCAATTCTTACCAATTCTCTGCTATTAGTTTGAAGCATATGCAAAGTAAACTTATATCTTAATGTCATTATTATGATTTGGTGACTTAACAGTCATGAACAGATTTGTTCAGTGATCATCCTCAAAACTTACTTCCCACCAGGCACAGTGGCTCATGCCTGTAATCCCAACACTTTGGGAGGCCAAGATGGGAGAATCATGCCACTCCACTACAGTCTCGGTGACAGAGTGAGACTTTGGAAGGCCAAGGCAGGAAGATCACTTGAGTCCAGGAGTTCAAGACTACTCTGGGCATCATGGTGAAACCTCATCTTTACAAAAACTACAAAAATTAGCCAGGTGTGGTGGCACGTGACTACAGCGCAGCGACTTGGGAGGCTGGGGCAGAAGAATATCCTGAGCTCAGGAGGTCCAGGCTGCCATAAACTGAGATTATGCCACTGTACTGCAACCTGAGCGACAGAGTGAGACCCTGTCTCAAAGAAAAAACAAAAAGAAAACAATAAAATTTCACTTAGTATTTTTTTTTTTTTTGAGTTGGAGTCTCACTCTGTCGCCCAGACTGGAGTGCAGTGACCACTCCTGGCCACTGCAGCCTCGACCCGCTGGGCTCCGGTGATCCTTCCGCCTCAGCCTTCCAAGTAGCCGGAATTACAGGCGCGCACTACCAGGCCCGGCTAATTTTTGGTTTCTTGTAGAGATGAGGTCTCGCCAAGTTGCCCGGGTGGGTCTCGAACCCACGGGCTCAGGCAATCCACTCACCTCGGTCTCCCAAAGCACTGAGATTATAGGCTGAGCTACCAAGCCTAACCTATTTTTTTTTTTTTTTTTTTGAGTTGAAGTCCTACTCTGTCACCTGGGTTGGAGGGCAGTGGCACAATCACAGCTACCACAGTCTTAACTTACTGGGTTCAGGTTGATTCTTCCGTCTTAGCCATCGCTGTAGCGGGGACTACACTTATGCACCACCACACCAGACTAATTGTTCTGATTTATTATAGAGACAAGGTCTTGTCATGTTGCCCAGGCTGGTCTCAAACTTCTGGGCTCCCAAAATGCTGGGATTACAGGCATGAGCCGCCACGCCCAACTTCTCATAGTATTTATTTTTAATAATTGCTAACTTGAGTTTTGAACTGTAGTCCTTCATACAAGTCAGCTAGAATCCCCAGGTGAAGCCAAGAGGACAAGCCTAGAATGAAGAGGGAAGATATTGACATTATGGGCCTCTAGATAGGGATCGAGAGAAGGAAAAAGACTGCCCTCCAATAGAGGCATGCACCTAAAGAGGATATCTGGACATAAATGGCAACTGCCCTTTCTCACTCCCATGGCCTTGGGTTGATTCTGCATTCTCACTCTAAGGTGTTTCATATGCAATCATATGGGGTCAGAAATGGTTTAGGTCACCATTACTGGAGAGGGAGACAGGAAGCAGATCAGAACGCTTGAAAAAGTGGAAAGGAAACCAGTTCTCGTCCACAGTAAATTGCAAATAAAGTCAGTGGCTTCTTGTAGAACCAGATGCATTTAATTTAACTAACTTTCCTTACTTTGAGAGTATATCTTTCTTATTTAGTGACAATACAAATGCCTTTTAGATGGATGTGGTGGCTCACACCTGTAATCCTAGCACTTTGAGAGGTGGAGGTAAGAGGATTACCTGAGCTCAGGATTTTTTTTTGTTTTTTGGGGTTTTTTTTGAGTTGGAGTCTCACTCTGTCGCCCAGATTGGAGTGCAGTGGCATGCTCCTGGCCACCGCAGCCTCGACCTTCTGGGCTCCGGCAATCCTTCTGCCTCAGCCTTCCAAGTAGCTGGTACCCCAGGTGTGCACCACCACACCTAGCTAATTTTTTGATTGATTGTGTAGACAAGATCTGGCCATGTTGCCCTGGGCTCAGGCAATCCTCTCTCCTTGGCCTCCCAAAGTGCCAGGATTACAGTCATGAGCCACCATGCCCAGCTGGATCTCATTCAACTAAATAAGGCAAGTGAACTCCCTCAATGTCTTCCAACCACAAAAGCACAAATTTGTCAATTTTGTTTGTTTGTTCCTTGCAATAAACTCCTTCTCGCTGAATATCTGGCCTGTGTGGTGGGGAGACTACTTAACTCCAACTCAACCTGAGCCTCCATGGGTCTGTGTATGAGTCTGGGAAGGTGGTAGAGAAAATGAGGGGAAAAGGACCCAAATCACGTAACATGTTGGTGATCGTCCCTGAGCTTCCATTGCTTTGCATGGCTTCTAACAGGACTGATCACCTACAGGTCAGAGAGGGCTAGGATCACCTTTATTTTTCTTCATATCCCTTACAACTAACAGAGTGACAAAAAGAGGTAGCCCAGTAAAGGGTCATTGGATGGCTAAATAGACATTATCCGAAATGTGCGAGACTGAGACCTGACTTGGTAATTGATCAGGAGGAGAGATCCCAGTTCATTTCTCTGCTGCTGCCTCTTCTCCATGTTACTTTGCCTACTGCATATCTGCTTACACAGTGTAAGGGATGCACTTTGTGAGTCTTGCACAGATTGTGACTATAGAAAGGAGACTCTGGGAAGCAAGTGGAAAATCACTCCTCTTCTGTCTAGGAAGACTTAGGAACGTGAATTAGTCAGAGAAACAGAACCAATAGGGTATACAGACAGTGCCCAACTTACAATGGTTTGACTTATCAACTTTTCAACTTTATGATGGTGCAAAAGTGATGCAACCATTCTGTTTTTCACTTTCAGTAGAGTATTCTGTAAATTACATTCATACCTTATTAGAAAATAGGCTTTGTGATAGATGATTTTGCCCAACTATAGGCAAATATAAGTGTTCTGAGCACATTTTAGATAGGCTAGGCGTGGCTGTAGTGCTTAGTAGTTTAGGTATATGATATGCATTATTTTACTTACAATATTTTCAACATACAATGGGTTTATTGGGATATAACCTCATCATAAGTTGAGGAACATCTGTATATAAAGAGATTTTTTTAATGAGATTTTGGCTCACATCATTATGAATGCTGAGAAGTCCCATAATCTGTTGTTTACAAGCTGGGGACCCAGGAAAGTCAGTGGTGTAGTCCCAGGCCAAGTCCAAAGGCCTAAGAACCAAAAAGTTCTAGTCCAAGTCCAGTCCAAACACAGGAGAATGTCCCAGTTCAAGCAGTCAGGCAGAGAGAATTCTCCCTTCATCTGCATTTTGTTCCAATCAAGCCCTCAATGGGTTGGATGATGCCTACTCACACAAGGGACAGCAATTTGCTCTACTCAGTCTACCAATTTAAATGTTAATCTCTTCCAGAAACACCCTCACATATACACCCAGAAATAATGTTTAACCCAATGTCTGGGCCCAGGCAAGGTGACATAAAATTAATAATCATGGTGCAAAATGCTTGACAGTGCACACACATCACGGTGATCATGTTTTTTCTCTCCACAGTGAGGTCACCAAGGAGTCGTTGGAGACAATCCTTCCACAGCTGAAATGCCATTTCACCTGGAACTTATTCAAAAAAGAAAGTATCTCGCATGATCTAGAAGACAGAGTGTGGAGCCAGATTGAATTTTTAAACACAGAGTACAAAGCTACAATGTACAACTTATTGGCCTACATAAAACACCTACATGGTCAAAACGAGGCAGCCTTGGAATGCTTACGGCAAGCTGAAGAGTTAATCCAGCAAGAACACACAGGCCAGGCAGAAATCAGAAATCTGGTCACCTGGGGAAACTATGCCTGGGTCTACTACCACATGGGCCGGCTGTCAGAAGCCCAGATTTATGTAGACAAGGTAAAACAAACCTGCCAGAAGTTTTCAAATTCTTACAGCATTGAGTGTCCTGAGCTTGACTGTGAGGAAGGATGGACAAAACTAAAGTGTGGAAAAAATGAAAGGGCAAAGGTGTGTTTTGAGAAGGCCCTAGAAGAAAAACCCAACAACCCGGAATTCTCTTCTGGACTGGCAATTGCCATGTACCATCTGGATAATAACCCACAGAAACAGTTCTCTGAGAACGCTTTGAAGCAGGCCATTGAATTGAATCCTGAGAACCAGTATATCAAAGTTCTCTTGGCTCTGAAACTGCAGAGGCTGAATGAAGAAGTGGAAGGTGAGAAATTGGTTAAAGAAGCCCTGGAGAAGTCTCCTGGCCAGACAGATGTCCTTCGCAATGCAGCCAAGTTTTACCAAAAAAAAGGTGACCCAGACAAAGCTATTGAATTGCTTCTACGGGTGTTGGAATCCAGACCAAACAATCCGCACCTCTATCACCAGATTAGGTGCTGCTACAAGGAAAAAATCAGACAAATGCAGATCACAGAAGACTCTGATATTAATGGAAAAAAAGAGAAGATTGAAGAACTAAAGCAATATGCTACAGACTATTTGAAAAAAGCTCTTGAGATGGGACTGGATTCTCTGAGTGCATATTCTGATCCCACTGAGCTCCCGGAAGAAGAACAATATTATCAGAAAGAGTTCAATAAGGAGGTCCCTGTCACTGAGCGGCAACAACTTCATCAGCGCTATTGCAACCCTCAGGAGTATCACGAGAAGTCTGAAGACACAGCTGTCCGACATCATCTAGAGAGTTTGTCCATAAGCGAAAAATCATCTGGGAAGGAAGAGTTGAAATGCCAAAAGCAAAACACAGCTGAAAATCTGCTTCCACAAAACACGCCAAATTATTGGTATGATCAAGGGTTAATCCACAAGCAGAATGGAGATTTACTGCAAGCAGCCGCATGTTATGAGAAGGAACTGGGCCGCCTGCTGAAGGATGCTCCTTCAGGCATAGGCGTCTTGTTCCTATCAGCACCTGAGTTTGAAGATGGCAGTAGGGAAGTGCACCCAGGTCAACTTCAACCCAGAGGAGCTCCCCAACCCCTGAACTGAGACAGGATGGAAACAGAGCATCAGAAGGCCTACCATGGTGGTCATGAGGGGTAGAAGGGTAGGAAGACAGGGGTCCCCAACCTGGGGTTGCTGAGCAGTTTGGTCTTGCTTTAAAATACATTTTTAGAGAGTTTTCCTATGTTCTGTGTCCTCTGTTCATTTCAGCCACACAGTTATCTAGTCAGCAGATTTTATCACAAAGTACTAGCAGCAACGATGCTTTAGGCTACATGTCATGCTGGTTAGTTTTCAGTTTGCACTCAGTTTACCATATAACCCCCACCTCTGCCCTTCTTGTCAAGGCTTTCTAGTGGTGAATGCCTCCCAAAATATCTTCAATCTCACTCTCTTCATCCAGCCTTCTGGGCCTGGAGGATGAATTTTTGTCTAGCCCTAGAATATTCCTTATGTCTAATGTTAGACTTCAACCATGTATTTTTTATGTATTCTTGATAGTGGTTTTGTGACATGTTTTCTTGATAGTAATGCTATAATAAATATAAGAATTTCAACTCCAAATAGAGGTAACTGTGTGGTTTGTGGCTGGGACTATGACAGCAATATTAATTCCCAAAGTTTCTCCTACTAGGGAGGATGGGTAACTGCAAAGCCATGGTTCTTGACATACCCAGTTTAGCTCTTAGAGTTAACACTCTCCTCCTATAGTCAGCTCATCCTTAGACTATGACTCTCATTCCAGCCCAGGAGTCCCTGCTGAGCCCAATGCCCAGTTAGTAGTTGTACACCCAGAGATATTTGGGCAAATGCCTCCCTGACAGAATGTGAGGGACACCAGGGCTATGCTGGCCATAAGGACTCAGGTCCAGCCAGGCCTGCAACAGCCTTTTCAAAACTGCCAGCATCTGACATGATGAGTTTTGTTTAGATAAAAGTCAGACCTGGATGACAAAGATCTCTTATAGTCATAAGGAATGGGTCTCCCCAGACTTTAAAATTTTCCTCTGCTGTTTATTTTTGATTCACTCATAAATATAACATCTAGTCATAAGGATGTAAACAGAAAAGTAAAAACATATAAAAGACGGTTATTTGAACACTTTCCTTTTAAATTATTTTTTTCCCCAGACTGAGAATTAATATAATACTTAAAATAAATTCTGAGGCCGGGTGTGGCGACTCAGCCTATAATCCCAGCACATTGGGAGGCCAAGGTGAGAGAATTGCTTGAACCCGGGGGCTTGAGACCAGCCTGGGCAACTTGATGAGACCTGATTTCTACAGTAAAAGGACAAAAACTAGCCAGGCATGGTGGCGTGCATCTGTAATCCAGCTACTTGAATGGCTGAGGTGGAAGAATTGCCTGAACCCAGCAAGTCGAGGCTGCAGTGGCCGTGAGCATGCCACTGCACTCCAGCCTGGGCGACAAGAATGAGACTCCAACTCAAAAAAATAAAATAAATAAGTAAATTCTGAAATGAGTTTTTAGCTGGTTTAACATCTGGAAACCTATTTTCATGCTTGTAAGTGACAGAAAGACTGTGTCCCTGAATGAGTTTGTCTCTCTAAATTTAGAACTGCGGGCTCGGTGGCCAGCCTGTAATCCCGTGCCTTTGGGAGGCTGAGGTGAGTGGATTGCCTGAGCCCACGGGTTCGAGACCCGCCTGGGCAGCAAGACTTCATCTCTACAATAAATCAAAAAATCAGCCAGGCATGGTAGCACATGCCTGTAATTCCAGCTACTTGGAAGGCTGAGGCGGAAGGATTGCCAGAGCCCAGCAAGTCGAGGCTGTGGTAGCCGGGAGTGGCCACTGCACTCCAGTCTGGGCAACCAAGTGAGACTCCAACTCATAAAAAATAAAAAAATAAAAAATAAAAATAAATTTAGAACTTAGACCTTTTGCCAGGAACCCACACACAGCAGCCTTCTGGTATTCACAAATATAATAAAATGCACCTTAGACTGTGGTAGGGGGCTTTTAGAAAATGCTTCAAAACATATATCACAATTAAAGTGTTCCAGTTTGTTAATGCAAAACGCCATGGTCAGTACCTGCAGCTAAAACCACAAGCCCCTTCCTGTAATGCCATGCTCAGTCCCTGCAACCAAAATCACAAGCTTGTGCTATTGTTGGTACAAAACCTTACACCATGAAAAGCCCCTTCCCCTCAAAGTCAGTGTAAAACCTATAAGCTGAGATCCAACTGCAATCAGGGCCCAGCCTGTGTGACTGAAGTCCATTGGGCAGAATGCCGGCATTCCAGTAATAAACACAGCTTCCTGCTTATCAGCCTGGGTGTCACGGTCTCTCTGATCTGTTTTCCAACAACATTTCTTGGTGCATTGGCCGGGAAAGTGAAGAGTTTGGAGACTGTTTTCCAGCTCCCTTGTCACTGGAATATGACCCCCAGAGTGATGGGAGAGGCCACCTTGCCTGGTGCCAACAGACCAGTTAATCTGTAGGGGAGAAGCCCTCCCGGCAACCCAGGGCAAGGATACCAAAAGCACATCAGAATCCAATGAGGCACAGAAACCAGTGTAAAGAGCAACACCCAACGGAAAGGGTAGGATTTGTAAAATAGACCTGTCCTTAAGAGACAGAAAGAGAGCCTAATCAACTCCCGGAAACTGCTAGTATTCTCAAACCTGAAGGAAAGGGTTAAAGGCAGTGGAAGGAAACACTGTTCTGAGACAAAAACCATAGACTCCAGGGTACTGGGTGGAGGGTTGGAGTTGTTGTGTAACTATGTATAAAGGAGATGACCAGCGGAAGGGTTCCAAGTCAACCAAAGGGCCTAAGTGAATGCTGAATCCTAATCTAAGCGAGTGGCAACCTCATATAGCAGAAGGCTGCCCCAGCCCCATAATAGGGCTCTTGTTCTTCAGCACTTTCTATTGATTCAAAATTGAAAACCCAACAGTTTCTGAGCACAAATTTCAAAGGGACCTTGCTCCAAAAGAAGACAGCATTTGTTTATAGACTTAATTAATATATATTTAACAGTTAATTCAATCAATTCTTAACTACTTGGGCATACTAGTTTGTATAGGACTCCCCAATTGGATCGGAATGGACAGGTGTATAGAATGGCCAACCACACAGTTCAGAGCTGGAGACAGGGATAGAAGAGGAGCTTGGCACCCAGAGAGGCTGAGACGAAAGTTATATTTAGGTCCATTCAGACAAAGGCAGCATGATTAAAAAAGAAAATCCCAGCCCCGGCAACTTGGCGAGACCTCTTCTCTACAATAAATCAAAAAACTTAGCCGGGCGTGGAAGTGTGTTCCTGTAGTTCCAACTACTTGGAAGGCTGAGGCAGAAGGATCGTCTGAGCTGAGCAAGCCATTACACTCCAGCCTTGGGGACAGAGTGAGACTCCAACTCTAAATAAATAAATAAGAAAACCGTAGAAAATATTCTAAGTTTGTTCCTCTTTTATTACCTATTCGAAAAGCAATTTCCACTGTTTTATTATTTTTTAAACCCCTTAGTTTCACCAGATTTTAGAAAATATAAAACTTACTGAGGGTTTCCAATGAACTAGACTCTGAGGTATCCATTTTAATTCAGACTTAAACACTTTAAGTAAAGATGAATTAAATTATACCTCAAAGGGTTAGGTCTATTCTATGTAATATTCCATTCAAAATATTGCTTTTATACAAAATATGCCACCCACTTCTATCTCCTGCCTGACTGATATAAGTTATATTCCAACCTGATATGGAACCTACTTGCTTTCTCTCAAACTAGGGGACCCTGGTCCTCTCTAAGATTATTGCTTAAAGCAAAAGTAGCTTTCCCATCTTTCTGCTCCTTAAGATAAGATTTAAGACATTTTTCCAGCCAGGCATGGTGGCTCATGCCTATAATCCCACGCTTTGGGAGGCCGAGGCAAGAGGATTGTCTGAGTCTATGAGTTCAAGACCAGCCTGGCCAACTTGGCGTGACCTCATCTCTACAATAAATAAACAAACAAACAAAATAGCCGGGCATGGTGGCGCGTTCCTGTAGTTCCAGCTACTTGGAGGCTGAGGCGAAAGGATCGCCTAAGCCCAGCAGCTAGAGGCTACGGTGGCGGTGAGCATGCCATTGTATTCCTGCCGGGGCGACAGAGTGAGACTCTGACTGAAAAAAAAAAAAAGAAAGAAAGAAAGAAAAGAATTAGAATTAAATTTTTTAACTTTTTTTGTTGAGTCAAAGTCTCACTCTATCACCTAGGCTGTGCATGGCACAATCATTGGCAGACTTGACCATTCAGGAGACCCTTCTGCCTCAGCATTCCAAGTAGCTGGGACAACAAACTCAGGCTACCATACCTTGCTAATTTTTTTTAACCTTTTTATTTGAAATAATTTAGCACTCAAAGTTGTAAAAATGGCACACAGAGCTCTCATATACTTATCCTGTTTACATAACCACAGTACAATTGGTTAAGTCAGTAAATTAACATTGATAAAATATTATCAATCTACAAATCTTACTCAAACGTCACCTATTGTACCACTGATATCCAGTTCAAAATCTAACCTAGGATCTTTCCCAAAACCACCTTTGCTCACAATATCATTTTTTTTTTTTTTTTGAGTTGGAATCTCACTCTCATCCAGACTGGAGTGCAGTGGCATGCTCCTGGGCTCCGGTGATCCTTCCACCTCAGCCTTCCAAGTAGCTGGAACTACAGGTGCGCGCTACCACACCCAGCTAATTTTTCTGATTTATTGTAGAGATGAGGTCTCGCCAAGTTACCCAGGCGGGTCTTGAACCTGCGGGCTCAGGCAATTCACTCACCTCGGCCTCCCAAGGTACAGGATTACAGGCTGAGCCACGGAGCCCAGCCTACAATGTCATATTTCACCCAATCCAAGCTCTGCTCAACTGGAGTTTGATGAATAAAGCTACTTCCTCTTTGCCATTGTACCCTTAAGGGAATATCTCATAAAGCAGAAGGGTCAGTGTGTTCCCTGTTAGAATTTTCATTTTTCTAAATTCCCTGCTGAATACCATTTCACAAACCCTCCTGAGCTTGCTCATGATTATGAAGGGAAAGACAATGACTCCAATTTGAGAAATTAAACTAAAGAGTTTTGATGCCCTTACTCCTTTCTTCTGATTTATGTTGTTAACCAGTTAACATCCTGAGCAGGGATCCACCAGGAAATAGACACCTGTCCAGGTATACCCAAGAATGGTGCAGTGTCCCCAGAAATGTGCACGATGGTTTGAAAACCCAGGGGCAGCCATTTTTTCAGAAAGAAAGCTTTACAAAGGGGAATTCTCACAGGAAATCAAGTAGGTTGGAAAGAGATCCACAGTCAGCCAGGCTTGGCCTTTCTTCTTCTGTGCTCTACCAGATGGAGTTGTTATCATCTCCTAAGAGCCTACTGCATTGCTTGCTTTTTTTTTTTGTAATGAGAATTCTAATCAGCTGGGCGTGATAGCGCGCGCCTGTAATTCTGGCTACTCGGAAGACTGAGGCGGAAGGATCGCCGGAGCCCAGCAGGTCGAGGCTGCGGTGGCCGGGTGCAGCCACTGCACTCCAGTCTGGGCAACAGAGTGAGACTCCAACTCAAAAAAAAAAGAGAGAATTCTAAGTTAACATCAGGGTCTCCAAGACCATTCCCAGGTTGGTGACTCACTGACAAGAATCACAGGAGCCAACATATAGTCATACTCACAGCTAAGATGTATTACAACAAAAGGATACCAAGCAAAATCAGCAAGGGAAAAGGAGCCAGGGGCCAAGTTGGAAGAAAACCAGGTACACGTTTCTCAGAATTCTCTGTCAATAACTCTATATATCAGGATGTGTTTAATTCCTCCAGCATCAAATTGTGACAACACATGTAAAGTAATCAGTGTCCAAGGCTGACCATGGAGGTACCCTCTGATTACCATGTATCAAAATTCCAGATTCCCAGAAGGAAAGCAAGTTTTAGCATAAACTCCATCATTTGCTCACTTTTGGCACAGTAAATCGTCCTTCTCAGGAAACAGCAGGAAGACTAAAAAATTCAAGTTCCCTGAGGGAAATCAAGAGCCAACCTTGCATGCAAGTCTTTGTAAGGATGACAGTCTCAGACTTGTATTAACTCTTCTCTGCACAGTCCATTCCCAAAAGGGTAAACTTAGGAAAGGTGGGTTGGTGTCATGGGAATAACGCAAGATTGCAACAGGGAAGAAAGTAGAAAGAAGTAAAGCTTATGATTCACCTTTCACAGATGGAAAGGGGGCCCATACTCCAAAGCAAGTGTGGTGTGGCAGGCTAAAGGCTAGGAGTATTTAAAGGCCCTAAGGAAACCCCTAAAGCCAAGGGGCTTAGACCTGGAGGAGGTGTGAGCCAAAAGGAATGTCCAGAGTTGCATTCTTCAGTTTCTGTAGCAGTCACATGAATCTTGTATCTTGACATCTCCAGACATCAGCATTCCATGACCTCAGGTGGTGGGCTGGGGTATTCAAGTTAGATGATAACAATATACCTGCAAACATGCTTCTGGTGGTATGCTGATGGTCATCAAGGGCAACTGATAACAAAGTATCAGTATGAATGCCTAAGATAAATTGTTTGCAAGCTGGACATGCTCAAGGAGTTTTGTATAATCACTAGTTTCTAAAACGAAAGCATTTTTCTTATTAATGATTATAAGGCAAAAGGACATTAGGGTCATGCAAGCTGTGAAACAAAGGAATTTCCAAGGTTGGGGCCTAAGCACAGTGGCTGTGCTACTTTAAAATGGTTACCTTAACCTAAGTATACTCTACGCTTCAAGGTTTCCCTCCTTTCAAGTCCTTTGAACCGCAGCCAAGGCATCTTGACAGCAAAAGTGGTGTTGGTGGAATCCCACACAGCAGGGTAAGATCCTGCAGTACTGATCTCGTTATGCCTTTTTTTCTTTTTTATTTGTTTATTAGAAAGATGTGGGGTACAATTCAGGGTTAGGTATACAAACATTGATTATGCAGGTACTCTTATTGATGAGGTATGCCCCTCCCTCCCCGAGCAGTTTCCCTCAACTGCCAATCCCACCCCCCCCCGACAGTTTCCCATTACTGCCAAACGTTTTCTTACAGTTTTATAATTGCTCAAGGTCTGTTTATGAGTGAAAACATATGGCACTCTGTTCTTTGTTTCTGTGATAGATCACTGAGTATGATCGACTCTAAATTCACCCAAGTTGCTGCGAAGTCCATATATTTGTCCTTCTTTATGGCTGCATAATATTTCATCCTGAATTTAGCCAGCTTGAACAAATCTAATTCACTAAAGAGGTGTATCTTAGAAGTCGAGGCGCTTTCCTCCTTGAGTTTCTGTGTTACACTTTTTACCTGGTGACACAACACAACTCTGGCCAGTGGGTTGAAGCAGACCTGAACATGTTCCTAGGCAGAGAAAGTGTCACACACGTACAAGAAATATAATCCCAGAGGACATGCATGGCACCCCCAGCAGGACATGCCTTAGTAGTACAGGTTAACGGCTATAGGGTATCCAATCCAATCTGAAAAATTCATCTGGATCCTTGGTTTTCTCTAGAGGAACTGCCGAAGGCAGTCAGTTCCAAACACTTTTACCTCAGGAGTGAGGATGACAGCTGGGGTTTCCTTGGTGGAAAATTCCAGAGCTGGCCCTCACCCTTATCCCCCATACTATCTGCTCAATGGTCTGAATTCAAAGCACAAGTAGCAGCTTTGAAAGGGAGCATGGGAAGATTTTTCTTCAGACAGAAGGGAAAGCTTCCAGGAACTGTTTTGAAAAACAGACATCATGAATGCCTTTCTCTTCTCCATTCAGGAGCTGGGTTTCTGTTTTTCTTCACTGCTGCAAAATCAGAGTGTCCTATTTAACAGTCATATTTTATTTTTTCAATTATCCCCTTTCACCGAGAACTTTCAGCTGGAAAGGTTATACGCAAAAGAGCAAAAGGGCTTTCACAGAAAAACATTTCTTTACAACATAAGCATGAAGCAACCTCATATCTAAGGATTGTCTGGGACAAGATCCTGAATTTTCAAAAATTTCCCAATAAGTTTACATAATGCCTCCCCTCTTTCATCCACATCATTTATGCAGTGAGTCTAGAAAAGAACAATCCTTTTGGGGGGTCAGTTGCTAGACAAGGGAAAGGTTTCACAGCTCCTGCGGGACAATTGCAAACTTGTACCCACATCCTAAATGTCTCTGGTGAATGCGGCAGCAACTTCTTGAACTTACATATCCCTCAACAAATATATGGTAGTATTGTGGAATGGAAAGTCTGTGTGACTTGCTGCCGTCCAACTGGACAAGGATTTGTGTATTGGTCCAATTGGCTATTCCATTTACCCTGGCATTCCATCCCACATCCGAAAGCACTCAGACTCCTCATCGATTTCAGAGAGTACGACAAGGGTCCTTTGACTCAAATGTGTACATTGATTCCATAGGGGTCCCCAGGGAAGTCCCTAGTTAATTCAAGGCTAAAAACCTTGAAGAGTCTGCACTCTTTTGGTGGTCTACTGTTAATAAAAACATGGATTGGATCAATTACATCTACTATAATAAACAGAGATTTATTCATCATACCAGGGATGCAATTAAGGAGTAGCCAAGCAATTCGACACTACCCGTAGAATGGCATGGGAAAATCATATGGCACTAGACATGATGTTAGCCAAGAAGGGGGGAGTATGTACTATGTTAGGGGGACAATGCTGTATGTTTATAACAAACAATACAGCTCCTGATGGACCATCACCAGAGCATTACAAGAACTAAGAGCTCTAGCCAATGAGCTAGCTGAAAACTCTGGTTTTAACCATTTTCGGATTGGTTAGATAATAGATTTGGAAAATGGAAGGGAATAATAATATCTATTTTAGCTTCCTTTATAACAATAATGGGGATATTAATTTCCTTGAGTTGCTGTATAATTCCCTGTACCAGAGGTCTTGTTCAAAAACTGATAGAGGTGGCCATGACAAGGAAAATGCCCATGAATTACATCTATATTATGAAAACTGAATTGAATTTTGAAGAGAGTCAAAAATGACTTGATGAATTTTAAACTGATCTCATGATTAAATCTGAATTTAAATGAAAATAAAATAAAATAAAATAAATACTTAAAGAAAAAGAGGGGGAAGATTGTTAAAAATAGAATGATTTTATTCTCAAAATGAACCCTGAGTCATGTTTACATGCCTTTGTTGAGTCACTTCCTGCTTTTTTCTCTTTTTCTTGGGCTTTTTTATTTTTAACTTTTACTTTTTTTATTTTAAAGATGGGGTACGATTTAAATTGGGTTAGGTATACAAATGTTCATTATGCAGTTACCCTCGTTGATGAGGTGTGCCCCCCCCCCCCCCCCGCTTCCCCAGGGCTTTTATGTTTAGCCAATCAGCAAATAGAGCATGTGAATGAGGGATTTTGTAGCAAATCTATAAACCCATCAGCAAATAGAATATGTGAATGAAGGGATTTTTGTGACAGCTCTATAAACCAATCAACAAATAGGACATGCAAATAAACTAATTATGTGACCCAATCGTTGTGTGCCATGTATGTGAAGTCCAGGAAAGTGAGGCAACCTCTGGAATACCCAGTCGATGGGAAAACAGGGGAAGGACTTGCATTCTAGGAAAAAAATATGCTAGCTGTAACAACTTCAGTGTGACTGCCCACCAGACACCTGATCTTGCAAGACAGTCATTAAAGTCTCACTTCTGTTGCACTCTACTTCTCTGTGTCCATCCTTTGATTTTGGACAGGTGAGTTTGTTTCTCACACGCGCTACCATGCCCAGCTAATTTTTTAAAAAATTTATTATAGAGATGAAGTCTCACCAAGTTGCCCAGACCAAGTTGCCCAGATCAAGTTGGTCTCAAACCCCTGGGCTCAGGCAATCCTCTTGCCTTGGCCTCCCAAGGTGCTGGGATTACAGGCTTGAGCCACTGCACCCAGCCACACAGATTCTTTTGAGCTAAAGGTAATTAAGGAAAAGCAGACATAGGATGAGCCCCCTGCCCTACTTTGTCTGCCTAAAAGCAGAGCATCCATGTCCCTTGCAAAGTTACCCTTCAGTCCTTACTTTCTTACTTTCTTTTTTTTTTTTTTTTGAGTTGGAGTCTCACTCTGTTGCCCAGACTGGAGTGCAGTGGCATGCACACAGCCACCCCACTGACAACCTTCTGGGCTCCAGCAATCCTTCCACCTTAGCCTTTTAAGTAGCCAGAACTACAGGCATGCAATACCATGCCCAGCTAATTTTTTATTTATTGTAGAGACGAGGTCTCACCAAGTTGCCTGAGCTGGTCTCGAACACACGGGCTCAGGCAATTCACTCATCTCAGCCTCCCAAAGTCCTGGGATTACAAGACTGAGTCACCGAACCTGGTCCCCTACTTTCTATATAAGAAAAGGAACAACAATCTGACCACTAGAGAAAGAGTCTCCACAAATAAATCTTACTAATTAGACCCATCTACCCTTATTTCTCTCATATATTTATTTTCCTACAATTTGTCATCTCTTGAAGCTCAAAGTCCTTTTCCTTTGTCTTGTCACTTTCTCTACAAATATGTTGTTCTTTCATTAAGATGCTACATAAGCCCCAAGTTCTAACCACCCCTTTGAGTCACTCATCACTGAATTTCCAGTGTGTATGCAGAATGCATGTGTTGATCAACTTCTGTCTGCTTTTTTTTTTTTCCTTTCTTTTCTTTTTTTTAGAAAGCAGGATTTATTGAGAGGACAGAAAAGTTCTCACAGTGGGAGGAAACCGGAAGGGGTGGCACTGCTTTTCTTTTGTTAATCTGTCTTTGTCAGTCTAATGTGAAGGACCCCAGCCAAGGAAACTAAGATGGGTAGAGGAAAAGGATGTTTTTCTCCTTCCCTGTAGTCTCAGATATAGAGGAAATCAGCAGCTGGACTTCAGACGGTCTAATAAGAGAAAAACTCTTTCCTGTGGACATTCGTATGTAATCCAGATAGCGCATGATGTTTTTTGTAATTTAGGGCCTCATAGAGGGGTGTCCTAATTTTGCAAAGATCCCACAGTCTGAGTTCTGTCCACTGTGTCTATGTCTACTTTCGGTCCAGCACAGCACAAGCTAAGGCTAAAACAACCTAACAGTAGACAGCCCCAGGTCTCAGTTTGGAGTCATATCCAGGCAACTAGGATTTGTGAGTTCTGGATTCTAAGGAAGCCGGCTGTTTTTCTTCTGGAAACAACAAAACCAAGATACTTCAGGGTCAGAGGGCCATGACCCAAGTCCAAGGGACAGGGAAGGCTTTTTTATGTCCTTTTTATCTTGTCAGGCTCAGTCTTAATGACCCACTCAAGGTTATGCACTTCAGTCTGGAAAATCATCAGTCTTAAAGGGTCAGACACCTGACTTCACAAAAACTCACTAGCAAACAAAAATTGCTTTTTCAAACTCAGAGTGTATCTCCATCTGGAGATTACCTTTCTTTTTTTCCAGAGGCTCTAAAAGTTAAACATAGCAAAAACATCATTAGGTATAGAGACTTCTTCTGTTTCTTTCTTTCTTTCTTTTTTTTTTGAGCTGGAGTCTCACTTTGTCGGCCAGGCTGGAGTACAGTGGCACGCTCATAGCCACCACAGCCTCGAGCTGCTAGGCTCAGGTGATCCTTCCGCCTCAGCCTTCTAAGTAGTTGGAACTACAGGCGTGTGACATCATGTCCAGCAAATTTTTTTGCTTTATTGTAGAGACGAGGTCTCACCAAGTTGCTTAGGCTGGTCTCGAACTCCTGAGTTCAGGTAATCTTCTCACCTCTGCCTCCCAAAGTGCTGGGATTACAGGCTTGAACCACTGTGCCGGGAACTTCTTCTGTTTCTAATACCACAAAATTTGAATCCCAACCGACCCACAAGCTGCAAAAAGCAAGAAAGTTGTGTCCCACTACCACTTTGTTTTATTTTGGCAACTTTCCCTGATCAAGATAATCCTACTAGCATTTGAGAAATTATAAGCATATAACAATTTTTATCAATTTTCATCATATATCCAGATGTAATAGCCACAAAATACAAAGCCATTTTCCTTTTGCTCTTCCTTTTTGCAAATATATTGAAACTCCTAGCAGTAAATTCAAATTCAGCACTTACCGGGTTAACATTACAGCTGCCCAGAGTAAAGCAGCTGAAATACGGAGGGGGGGAATATCCCCCTGCCCCCCAAAAAGATGGCTATTATAACCTTGGCAGCAGCCAGGCTAAGCAAATGACTAAACTGGCTTTTGTTTTTTCTGTCTTTCTTTCCCTGAAAACCGATTTAACCTTTTTTTCCCTGCTGTTTGAAAGAGAAAGCAATGAAAACATTTGGTATTTAAAAAGTTGTCATCTAAAGCTTATCTTTACAAACATTTTGGCTCTTTTTTCTCCCATTTGGAGGAGAGAATAAAAACCCCAAACTGGCCAGCATGGTGGTTCATACCTGTAATCCCAGCCCTTTAAGTGGCCAAGGCGGGAGGATTGCCGGAACCCAGAGTTTGAGACCAACCTGGGCAGCATAGCAAGACTTCGTCTCTACAAAAAATTAAAAAATTAGCTAGGCATGGTGGCATACACCTGTAGTCCAAGCTACTCAAAAGTCTGAGGTTGGAGGATTGCCTAAACCCAGAAGGTCAAATCTGTGGTGAGCTGTGATGGAACCACTGCACTTCAGCCTGAGTGACAGAGTGAGATCCCAACTAAAAAGCAAAACCAAAAGAGCCTTTCCTGTGACTGCTTGTTCTCTATGGCCTTAAGTGCAAAATAATGTATATGCTAAAGAGGCATATATCGATATCCTTCAATAGCATCTTAACAAAAGAACAATACGTTTGTAGAGAAGTGACAAGACAAAGGAAGGGGTTTTAGGCTCTTAGGGGTGACAAACTGTGAGAAGGTGAATATATGGGGGAAACTAATAAAAAATATATGGGAAAAACGAATGGAAAATAAGGTTTGTTTTAATAAGGTTTGTATATGAGGGGAGACCCAAACAAAAACAGAATTATCTTTCGGAGTGTGGGCCCCTTGTAGTAAAGGCTTTTCCATCTAAGTGTTCTAGGAACCCATCAGCATCAGTGCCCCAGCTAACAAGCTAACATTGTTGTGAGATGTTATATTAGGCTTCCATTTTTTTTTCTTAGATTCTTTCAGCGTTTTTGCCCATTTCATGGTGGATGATTTACAAGTGCATCTACCCGCACTGCTCTGAGTGTTCATCAGTTTTTGACCAAAAACAGCATGATTTTGGTGCCCCACCCTCCTAATCACCCAATCTTGCCCCCCAGCAACGGTTTTTTTTTTTGTTTCCCCAGTTGAAAAAAGTCTTCAAAAGGAAATGTTTTGCCAACGTGGAAGAGGTGAATAAAAAAACAGCAGAAGTTATAAAGCCAGCACTTTGGGAGACCAAGGTGAGAGGATTGCCTGAGCCCATGGGTTCGAGACCAATCTGGGCATCTTGGCAAGACCTCATCTCTATAATAAATCAAAAAATGAGTTAGGTGTGGTGGTGCATGCCTATATTTCCAGCTACTTTGAAGGCTGAGGTGGAAGAATCCCCTGAGCCCAGCAGGTCAAGGCTGCGGTGGCTGTGAGTGTGCCACTGCAGTTCAGCCTGGGCGACAGAGTGAGATTCTGATTCAAAAAAACAAAACAAAACAAAAAAACAGCAGAAGCACTGAAAGGTACCAAAACTGATGAATTCAAAACTGTTTTGAGCAGTGGATAAAAACATAGATGTATTGCATTATATGGAGAGTTCTTAAAAGGTGATTGAAGTTTAAATATGTAAGAATAAATCCACAATTTTTAAATGTGTAAGTATTTTTTGTCATCTTTTTTATTTTAGTTGGAGTCACACTCTGTCACCCAGGATGGAGTGCTGAAGCATACTGACAGCCACCACAGCCTCAACTTGCTGGGTTCAGACCATCCTTCCTCCTCAGCCTTCCAAGGAACTGGAACTATAGGCACGTACCACCACATCCGTCTAATTCTTTTATTTATTGTAGAGACGAGATCTTACCATGTTGCCCAGGCTGGTCTTAAACTCCTGGACTCAGGCAATCCTCTCTCCTCTGCCTCCCAAAGTACTGGATTTACAGGTTGGAGCCACCAAACCCAGCCTAATACACAATGTTTTATTAATAAATTCTGGTTTTGGAGGGGTCTTCCCTTGTAAACTCTTTCTTGGTGTCCATCTCTTCTCTGGTGATAAGGTTGTTATCCCTTTCCTGATACAAAAAGTGGGAAGAAAGAAAGCTTTTTGTGTGTGTCTACTTTTTTTCAATTGCTTTCAGCTCATAATAATCCTTATGCCAGAGTGACTTATTTTGGGGGGCATACTCTGAACCCCTTCAACAGCAAAAGTGGCATGAGGGAAAAGATACATGGGGAAAACTTCAGGGAAAATCATCACGAATTTCAAAGAAACTAAGTCCCAGAGGAGTGAAAACAAGTTATTCATCACACAATCTTTTGCCCAAAGCATCTGCCTCTAAGTCCAGTCCTCACTCCACCACTGCATATTCTGAGGTTCTAAGTTTTATTTCTCCTCCGATAGCCCTCTGTGACCCCACAGAGAGGTAGCAAGAAAAAGCTGCTGCTCACAACTTCCCTCTCAGAGTGTCCTCATTGGAACAAGGATTGCTCTCACAATTGCAGTTTCATTTCCTTCAAACTGGCAGCTTCCCGTAATGTTTCTACAGTTGTTATGGACTTCCTTCCTCCTACCAAACAATTCTGACACCAAGACTATAATTCTCCAATCTTCTAAACATCAACTGAGTATCCAACAATTCTGTTCTGACATTAACTACTGGTGTTACAGACTGTGTTTAGGAGCTTAGTCCCACAAGATTGCACTCACTTCAGATGCCAGGTGTAGGTACCAAGTCCCAGGTTACCTGCACTTCTGTCTGACTGGGTTATAAATTCAGGGGTTCTCACCCCTCAGGTTCAACAATTACTAGAATGACTCATAGAACTTAGGAAAGTGTTTTACTTACCATTATTGATTTATGATTGATAAATGAAAATAAAATCCTAAGTTTCCCAAATGACTGAATAAACCCTCTTTTGGCCAAAGAAACCCCAAAGAAACTTTAAAAACTGAGTTTCCAGCCAGGCACGGTGGATCAAGCCTGTAATCCCAGCACTTTGGGAAGCAGAAGCAAGAGGATTGCCTGAGCTCAGTGGTTCAAGACCAACCTGGGCAACTTGGCAAGACCTGGTCTCTACAATAAATCAAAAAAGTTAGCCAGGCATGGTAGCAGGCACCTGTAGTTCCAGCTACGTGGGTGACTGAGGCAGAAGGATCACCTGAGCCCAGCAGGTCGAGACTGCAGTGGCCATAAGCAGGCCAATACACTCCAGCCTAGGTAACAGAGTGAAACCACAACTCAAAAAAAAAAAAACCAACAACAAAACAAAATAAAAAGAAACTGAGTTTCCAGTCAAAATGCGATGAGAGATGAGACATGCCTCAGTATTAGCCTTCCTTGTTTAACCACAGTTATTTCCTAAAAAATAAGTAAAAACCAGCTCTGGGAAGCATGAAACAGATGACTCATTTCTTTATCGCCTTTAGCCCGTCATCGGAAGCTGCCACCATACTCCCTCTTTGCAGTTTCAATGGGACATCTCTCTAGTTTCACAATGCATCCCTTCCATTTCCAGGCCACCATGTCTGAACCAGTTTTGGCCGACTCAAAGAGGATGGACAGTGAGGGCTTTTTGTGTCTTCTGCTTCACCGTTTGCCAACAGAGGGTTGAAAACTCCATCCAAGGGTCATGCTAAGGTTGCTATTTTTTGAACACACAACTCATGAAGAAGCATGATGTTCAATTGCACATGGGCATGTTTCTTCTTTCATAAAATCTATGACTCCTTCAACAGCTTATTGAATACATATATTCATCCAGGGCATTCTTTCCTCCCTTGAAATGCCTGTTTCTGACTGAAACCTGAAGGCTATCTTTCCTAGCCTGACAGAATGGCCAGCCTGCAGGCTGCAGCCCTTTATGAAAAATAAAGGTCTCCTTTTCAAATATATGAATCTTATCATTCTTCAATGGACATTACAAAGGATACAACCCAAAACCAAATGGATGAGATATACAAGACAAAGTATGGGGTGGGTAGGATGAAGAAGGGTGGGCGTAAGCTTCCATGCCCTCTCTTGAAGCTACTCTCTCAAGACCTAAATGTGTTCACCAACTCAGATGCTCCCAGAACACCATTTTTTAGGGGTTTTTTTGGAGGTTTACATTTTTTTTTTGAGTTGGAGTCTCATTCTGTCGCCCAGGCTGGAGTGTAGTGGCATGCTCACGGCCACCACAGCCTTGACCTACTGGGCTTAGGTGATTCTCCTGCCTCAGCCTTCCAAGTAGCTGGAACTACAGGCATGCACCACCACACCTGGCTAATTTTTTTATTTATTGTAGGGATGAGGTCTTGCCAAGTTGCCCAGGCTGGTCTCAAACCCAGGGTCTCAGGCAATCCTCTCGCCTCGCCTCGTCCTCCCAAAGTGCCAGGATTATAGGCATGAGCCACCATACCTGGCTGGAGATTTATAGTCTATAGACATGACTAATTAAATCCTTCACTTGGCCATTGGTGATTGAAGTCAATGTCCAGTGATTGGTGATTGAAGACCCTCTTCCCTCCTAGAAGTTAGAGGGTAAGGCTGAAAATTCTAATCTAGCAGGGCTCAGTGGCTCAGCCTGCAATCCCGTGCTTTGGGAGGCTGAGGTGAGTGGACTGCCTGAGCCTGTGGGTTCAAGACCCACCTGGGCAAATTGGCGAGACCTCATCTCTACAATAAATCAAAAAATTAGCCGGGCGTGGTAGTGGCGCCTGTAGTTCCAGCTACTTGGAAGGCTGAGGCAGAAGGATGGCCAGAGCCCAGCAGGTCGAGGCTGCGGTGACCGGGAGCGGCCACTGCACTCCAGTCTGGGTGACAGAGTGAGACTCCAACTCAAAAAAAAAGAAAGTTCTAATCTTCTAATCATGCCCTGATCTTTCTGACAACTAGTCCCCATCCTGAACTATCTAGGGGGTCCCCAAAAGAGTCACCTTACTAGCATAAACTCAGGTTGAAGGGGGTTTCTCATGATAAAAAGAAAAAAGAAAAAGAAAAAAAATGTTTCTTTAACTCTTATCACTCAGGAAACTCCAAGAATTTAAGAAGCCCTGTGCCAGGAGTCAGGGGCTAAGGTTAAATGTATATTTGCGTTATATTCACATAAGGAAACAACATCACCAAGCAATCTTCTCCTGAATTCAAAACCTCTCACTTTCCCAAGAAGCACCAAAAGACACAGGATACAAGTCTTTTGAGCAATACGCTTGAGTATGTCTAGAGTACCCTGACCTAAGGAGACCTGAAAGGGACTCTCTGTGCTAGACAGAAGCTCACATCAATCTGTCCCTATTCCCAGAGGCTCAAGACCATGGACAGGGTGAACTGCTCCTCTTCAGCAATGCCAAAAATTGCCAAAAGGGGAACTCACCTGGGAAAATACCTGGCACTCGCCACCTGATGGGCCTCCTCTTCTGCCACATTCACTGAGGGATGTCTCTCTCTCTCTCTCTTTCCTCTCTCTCTCTCACACACATATACACACAAAATAATGCCAGCTTTAACGCTAATAACTATTTTCTATGTTCCACTTGATAATTAGCTGACTCTGCCTTGGTCTTTATTGCAATACTTCAGAATTCTCATTCTAGTTCTATAAATAAGAATTATTATAACTATTATTATTGTCATTTTGCAAGTGAGGTGTTTGAAAATTGGAGTCAATTGCTTAAAATCACACAGGTTGTAACAAATCTAATCTCTTTATTTAGGGTAGTTCCAGGTCCTTGCAAATCAAATAGTTGTAAAGTATTCGTATACATCTATGAGAGAGAGTTGAGGTCTTACAATATTACCCAGGCTAGAATTCAGTGACACAGTCACGCCTTATTGAAATCTTGAACTCCTGGGCTCAATTAATTCTTCCACTTCAGCCTCCCAAGTAGCTGGGACTATAAACATGTGCCACCACATCCAGTTAATTTTGTTATTTTTTTGTAGAGATAAGGTCTTGCTATGTTGCCCAGTTTGTTCTTCAATTCTTGGGCTCAAACAATCCTCCTGCCTCAGCCTCCTAACGTGCTGGGATTATTAGGTGTATAATAATAATAATAAGCCAGGCTCGGTGGCTCAGCCTGTAATCCCGTGACTTGGGAGGCTGAGGTGAGTGGATTGCCTGAGCCCGCGGGTTCGAGACCTACCTGGGCAACTTGGCGAGACCTCATCTCTACAATAAATCAAAAATTAGCCGGGCGTGGTAGCGTGTACCTGTAGTTCCAGTTACTTGGAAGGCTGAGGCAGAAGGATCGCTGGAGTCCAGTGGGTCGAGGCTGCGGTGGCCGGGAGCGGCCACTGCACTCCAATCTGGGCGACAGAGTGAGACTCCAACTCAAAAAAAAATCATTATCATCATCATCATCATCATCATCATCATCATTACTATTATCTGGGATGGAGTCTCACTGTGTCACCCAGACTGGAATGTAGTGGCACATTCAAGGCCACTGTAGCCTCGACCTGCTAGGCTTAGGTGATTCTTTCACCTCAGCCTTCCAAGTAGCTGGAACTACGGGAATGCGCCACTCAGCCTGGCTAATTTTTGATTTATTGTAGAGATGAGGTCTCGCCAATGTGCCCAGGCTGGTCTCAGACCCACGGCCGACCAGGTGTATAATTATTAGCAGTCATTCTCACCTAAGGAAACTTAAGCTGCATAACCAAAAAAACACCCTATCTGAGATGTGCAAGTAGTGTTAGGTAGTGTATGATGTAACTCTTTGCTCTTTCTCCAAAAATCTATAGAAAAATGAACTAAGGTAAAAAATTCCTGAGTGTGCAGATTTTTTTGTTGTTTAACTCCAAGAAGCTGTGAGTGTGCATGTCTGGGGTGGGAAGCAGAAACTGCTTAAGCAGAAATAAGAGGCCATAATGCTGTAATCTCTACCTACAAAGAAATGAAACATCAGAGAAACATTTAGCCTTCCATGAATTGCATAGAATTGGAGGCAAATTTCACAAACATTTAAGGGCTAGGAATGGACCCTGTGTATAGCTGACATTGGTGAAGCATTCCTTTCTAATGCTGGTGAAGAGATTTATTAGATTTATTCAAAAGGACATGACTAGTGCATGTGTACCAAGGATCTCTCCTGGAATTCCTTACCTGCTCCCACTACAGACCTCTTTGCAAGGGCAGATCTGACTTTCCTTCTGGAACACAGCTAAATATGAAATCAAAAGACAGAGATCTGCTGATTAGAGAGTAGAAAGACAACATTCCTCTAATCAAACAACTCTAAGCTTCTTGCTTCTAACTCAGTCCTGCAATTGTTTCAAAACCATTTCTTGTAAAAACGCCAATTGTTCCCCATTATTGGTTTATCTAGGCTTACAGAAATAAAAGGATATTCTCTTTTGGGTAAGGGCATACAGAAATAAAAGGACATACTGTTCCCTCTTGGTCAAAAGTTACATAAAAGTTTACTGGAAGTTAGATTGCATTTTCTCACACTGCAAACTTCCTACCAACCCTGGTGCTAGACACCAAAGCTGGTTTCCCTAGTGACCATCACCTGTTAAGTGTGTGGGTGTAACCAACACAAGCTTGGCCACTCATTGTTTGTATGCTGAAATATGAGATGCGATGAAAGGAAAGTGATTTTATACCAAAAGCCAGCAGATTGGGAAATGGCCAGGCTCATGCCTCAAAGAAACAATTTGCAATTTTTAGGCTGAGTGCAAGTGTTTAAAAAGAGAAACTAGGTATGCAGGCGTGGTACAGGGTGTGTCCTGATGGCTTATCTTGGGTGGTGGCCCTCCCAGAGGTCTAGTGGTATTATCTCAGCTGCAATCAGGTTATGGATCAACAGTCTGGTGACCCCTCACCCCCACAAGAGGGAAGATTCCACAGTCAGGTGTTTTAAGATTAGTCCTTAGGATTTCTAAGCAAGCATACAGCAGATAAGCATGGATTGTGGAGAGAAGTTTCTAAAACATGTTTTAAGACTTAAGATTGAGGGAAAAAATAAACTTCAAAAAATATTTTAGGTCTGGGTGTGGTGGCTCAAGCCTGTAATCCTCGCACTTTGGGAGGCCAAGGTGAGAGGATTACCTGAGCCCACAGGCTCCAGAACAACCTGGACAACTTGGTGAGACCTCATCTCTACAATTAAAAAAAAAAAAAAAAAA
>NW_007258406.1:482895-484390 GCF_000164805.1 Carlito syrichta
GCTGCCAGTCAGGTCTCGAACCCGCGGGCTCAGGCAATCCACTCACCTCAGTCTCCCAAAAGTGCGGGATTACAGGCTGAGCCACCGAGCCCGGCAGATACATTTTTACAAAGGAATTGTGATTGTGAGTTTGTGTGTGTTTGTGTATGTGTTTGCCTGCTTAGTGCTGAAGAGGTACTTTGATACAGCATCAACTTTCTTTGTGCCAGATACAGAAACTTTTTTTTTAGAGACAAAGTCTCAGTCTTGTCCAGGTTGGAGTGCAGTGGCAGGATCATAGCTCACTGCAGCCTTGAACTCCTGGGCTCAAGTGATCCTCCCGCTTCGGCCTCCCGAGTAGCTAGGATTATAGGAGTGCACCATCATGCCCAGCTAATTTTTTTTTTTTTTTGAGACAGAGTCTCACTATGTTGCACAGGCTGGTCTTGAACTCCTGGCCTCAAGCAATCCTTTCTCCTCAGCCTCCCAAAGTGCTGGGAAGAAACAAATAAACGAAGTTTCTCGTTGATTGAATATCTGGACATTGGTCTGCTTATTAGAGTTTTCCATGGCACATGATCTGGAGAAAAGGAGAGAAGAATGAAAATGGTGTGGTGGACATGGGAATTCATATTCCACTAGCATAGAGCTAACTACAAAGAAATCTTCCTCAGTGACTTCAATGTAACTTCAGCTACATTTCTGTGCATGCGTGTGTGTATGTGTGTGTGTGTGTCAGGGTCTCACTCTTGCTCAGGTTGGAGTGCAGTACAATAATCACAGCTCACTCCAGCCTCCACCTTCTGGGCTCAGACAATCCTTCTGTTGTGGGGTGGCTGATGACCCATTGGTGGTGACCAGGTTCTTGGTGCCGCGAACAGAAACACACAGAGTGCAAAAGCAAAGAATAGCTTGTTTAGCAAAAACAACAGGCGACAGTACACTCCAAAGAACAGACAGGAGAGGGCCCAAGCTGAAGACTAGTTCAAGAGCCTTAAGTCAAACAAAGCTGGAACCTTTTATATTCTTTTCATAGGGAAAGTGGGCTCAGAATTTTGCAGAGCTTGCAAAAAGTATTTTGACCAATGTTCCTGGGGTTAAATGTACTTTCCAGGGATTGGGGTAATATTTCAGGTCACAGTGCATGTTTCTGCCCACTAGCCCATAATTTTAATTGTATGTATGAGATGCAGTCCATATGTATTCGCCTTAACTAGCTCTTTTGCATGATAGGTTCTGGAAAGTTCAAGGAGATCCCTTGTGCACATGTGCCAGTCCTGGGGGATCTCCTTTGTGAGTTGTATGGGCTTTCTTATCTTGTTTCAGGAAGGGATGTTGCGTCCTGGGATGTTGATTACCATGTCAGTTTCACAGCTTCTTTCCTGTTCCCATGGCTTCTTGTCTGTTGAGATTTGCCTTTAGGCGAGGCTCAGTGGCTCAGCCTGTAATCCCAGCACTTTAGGAGGCTGAGGTGAGTGGATTGCCTGAGCCTGCGGGTTCGAGACCCACCTGGGCA
>NW_007258406.1:484545-485322 GCF_000164805.1 Carlito syrichta
GAGTGAGACTCCAACTCAAAAAAAAAAAAAAAAGAGAGAGATTTGCCTTTCATGTTCCATCCTATCTCCTGCCTCACTTCCACCTCAGCCTCCCAAGTAGCTGGGATTACAAGCATAAACCATTGCACCCAGCATAAAGACATATTCACCGACCTTTTAATTTGTATAAGGAAAACATGGTTTAAAAAAAAGTAAATTAAAAGTTGCCACCAAGAAAAATTACCATTAGATTAAGAAAGTTAAGATGTTCGTGCAAAAAGGAAGAATCAGACCTGAGACATCAGATTAACTGTCCACTCTGTTTGCTCAGGCCCTGACCTGGGGCTGGCTGTACTTCAGACTCAAGTTACTAAGGATGGAGGGAAAAAATATGGAGGACTCCAAAGCGGACAGAAAAAGATAGGCCCCAGAGCATCACTGAAATTACACAAACATATTTAGACTCACACACACATGCATTCATGCACTCTTTCTCACACACAGACACAAACACTTCACACAAAACTCTTACTCTCTCCACCCCTTCCCATACACACAGTAATGGCTAGAAGACATCAGAATCTGTTTTCCCTAGTTCAGGAATTCCTTGGATCTGCCAGGTGTCTGCCACAGGTATTGGGTTATCATATTAGTTGAATTCAATGTCAATCTTTTTCATGGGCAGTGCTAACTCTACAACCTCCTCCATTGAGAGAACCGTAATAGAGTATACCATAAACTTAGGTTAAGAGCATGCTATAACCCAATAAATATGTAATCAGCTTGTGGACAATAGCA
>NW_007258407.1:0-767 GCF_000164805.1 Carlito syrichta
GGTTTTTGTTTTGACATCTGTTGATGTATTTAATTACATTTATGGGTTTACGAATGTTGAACCAGCCTTGCATCCCAAAAATGAATCCTACTTGGTCATGGTGGATGATTTTTGAGATGTATTGCTGAATCCGGTTTGCTAGGATCTTGTTGAGAATTTTAGCATCTATGTTCATCAAAGATATTGGCCTGTAGTTCTCTTTCTTTGTTGGATCTTTTCCTGGCTTGGGTATCAATGTGATGTTGGCTTCGTAAAATGATTTGGGGAGAGTTCCATCTTTTTCAATTGCCTGGAATACCTTCAATAGGATTGGTATCAGCTCCTCCTTAAATGTCTTGTGGAATTCTGCTGGAAAGCCATCTGGACCAGGGATTTTTTTAGTAGGAAGTTTTCTTATTACATAGTCAATTTCCTTGATTGTTACTGGTCTATTTAGGGTCTCAATTTCTTCTTGTTCCAACCTAGGTAGGTTGTGTGATGTCAGAAAGTCCTCCATTTCCTTAAGGTTTTCAAGTTTGTTTCCATACAAGTGTATGTAGTAGTCTCTAATGATCTTTTGTATTTCTTCAGGGTCAGATATGACTCCATCTTTTGTGTTTCTGATTGTGCTTATTTGGTTTTTTTCTCGTTTTTTCTTGACCAGTCTAGCTAGGGGATCATCGATCTTGTTTATCCTTTTGAAGAACCAGCTTTTTGTTTCATTGATATTTTGTATTATCTTTTTGTCTTCTATATCCTGGATTTGGGTTTTTATTTTGGTGATCTGG
>NW_007258407.1:1551-2153 GCF_000164805.1 Carlito syrichta
AAAGCAGGCGCACCTATGTTGGGTGCATATATGTTTAGGATAGATATTTCTCGTTGATGGATTGAGCCTTTTATCGTTATGTAGTGGCTTTCTGTATCTTTTTTGATTTTTAATAGCTTGAAGGGTATTTTGTTTGAAATTAAGATCACTACTCCTCCTTTCTTTTGTATTCCGTTCGGCTGAAAGTTTGTTTCCCATCCTCTTACTTTGAGTCTGTGGGTGTCCTTTCTAGTGAGGTGAGTCTCTTGAAGGCAATAGATTGTTGCCTGCTGATATTTTATCCATTTTGCCATTCTATGTCTTTTCAGTGGTGCATTTAGTCTGTTCACATTTAGGCTAATAATTGAAATGCAAGAGCTGATCCCTGTCATAAGGTTCTTACAGAGTTGTTCCTGTTTGTTTGTTGTCTTTCTTTGGGTTTTGGAGTTGGTTCATGTGTGTTTTTAATCTTTTGTCTGTACTCTTGTGAAGAATACTGTTGTTCTTTTTTCTTTTTCTTCTGTGTTCAGTACTTTCTTAAGTGTTTCTTGTAGAGGTGGTCTGGTGGCAGCGTAGGTTCTTAAGGAGTGTGTATCTGGAAAAGATTTCAATTCTCCCTCCCT
>NW_007258407.1:2173-13473 GCF_000164805.1 Carlito syrichta
TTTGTTTAGGCAAATTATTATGTGTCTGGGAGTTGGTCTTCTCATTTGTTGTCTTACAGGAGTTCTCTGAATCTCTTGTGCTTGAATTTTTTCATCCTTAATGAGACAAGGGAAGTTTTCTTGAATGATTTCCTGAAATGTTTGTTCCAGTGTGGCTTCTGTTTCTCTCTCTGTCTCAGGAAGCCCAATTACTCTTAGGTTTAGTCTCTTGAAGTGATCATTCATCTCTTGCAGGTTTTGTTCTTTCTGAGCTTCTTTTCTATGCTTTTGACAGTTTGGGTTAGTTCTGTGTTTTGGTCTTCGAGCTCTGAGATTCTTTCTTCTGCTTGGCTGATTCTGTTTTCCATGCTTATTAGTCTGATATTCATTTCCATCACAGTATTCTTTACTGCTGTCATTTCTGACATCAGTTCCTTCCTATTTTCCTCTTGTCTCTCCTCAATTTTTTTAATTCTCTCCATTAATGTCTTGATGTCTGGGTTTGTTGCATGTAACCAGTCATTCCGGGGGCTCTTCATTGTTTGTGCTCCAGAATCTGTTTTCTCAAGTGTCTGATCTCCCAGGGGTCTGTGTGAGACCTATATTCTTCTTTTGGTTTTTCTTCATTTGTGCGGTTTTTCCCCCTCCCTACTTTTTCCGTCCCTCCACGTCACCGTCTTCTTTAATTCTGTTATTCAGGGGTAAAGGGATTGGTTTTACTTCTGTTTGTTCAATCTCCTAGTCTTTATGTATGCCCTCTTACTTTGTTCAATTCTGGAGTTGCACTGTAGGTTGGAGGTGGTCCTTTTTATAGTTTTGAGATTTACTTAAGGGGGGAGCTGTGATTCATAATCTATTTGCAGGTCCTGGTTTTCACTGACAGGTGTGTGGATAATGTGGAACCCACTTCCCACTGCCTTGGAATCTGTCCGTGCAGTGGGGCTGTAGGTTTACTCCCTGAAATAAAATGTGGTTAGCAGAGGGGAGAGAATGGAGCAGATAGTGGGTCAAAGAGGGGAGTGGAGAGATAGAGGAGTAAGGGGGGAAACAAACGAGTGTGCCAACAAATAGAGAGGCCTATATTGAAACAGATAAAAACAACAGACCATAGCTACAGACAAACCAACTCATACAAAAAATAAAAAATAAAAATAAAACATATAGTGATGCTAACATACAAGCTAACCAGCCACGTTATTAGTGTGCTGTTCCTCTATACAAAGATATGGTTTATAGAGAGAAGAAAAGGAAGAGGAAAAAAGAAAAAAAGGAACAATACAGTAGGAATAGAATTAAGTCATTAAACTAATAGAATCAATGAAGCACACTCTGAGACATTTCGTTTAAGTCCAATGTCCTTTCAGGTCTGACTTCTAGTTTTCTTTTCAAGCTGGTAAATTAGTTTGCAGTTAGGGTCAGTTGCCCCTGGTCTGCTGTGAAAGACAGTTCAGATTACCCTCCGTTCACCACTCTGGTCTATGTCATTATCAAACTTGTTTCTCCTGCTTTGGTGTTGTTACCTTGAATTGCCAGCAGGTGGTGCTATCTCAGCTGCTCGCCCCGGAGGGGGTGGGGCCGGACAGGAACAAGATGGCTGCCTGCCTCAGGGCAGACAACAGGAGACTTACAGTGGGCAGATAGGACATCTTGGTCGCAGGAGAGGTGGCAGCAATCCCAGCAGATCTTCCCTGAAGGGGCTTGAAGTGGATCACCTCCAGCCCGGGTGGTGCGATGTGCTACGGCTGTCATGGAGGCCGTGGCAGCGGCAGCGGTGGCGGCAGCGGCAGCAGGGGTGGCAGGGGGGTGGCTGCAGTGGCGGCAGCACCGTTTGCACCGCAGTGACTGTCCAGTCCATTGCAATGCCCCAGCAGTGGCAACAGCTGAGCTCCGTATGAAGAGCAGGCTGCGATGTTGGGGTCTGCAGCCCCCTGGGGCGAGAGTCAGAGACCCACTGCAGATCTCCTTTGCAGATGGTTTCACAATCCGGGTTGCCCCGTCACCAACTTGCCGCCGGTGGATACCGGTAAACTTTATTTAGTCCTTGATGCGTGTGTGTTAATATATCTTTGTGGTTTAATTTGCATTTTTCTGTTTACTAATGATGTTGAGCATCTTTTATATAGTTGTTTATTTTAAGATATTTGTATGTGGTGTGTTTCAAGTCTTTTTCCCATTTAATTTGTGAATTGTTCTCTTTGTCTACTGATTTGTAGGAGCTCTTTACATAAGTCATTTTTCAGTTGTAGATATTGTTCAGTGTCTTCTTCCAATCCTTGGCTTCCTTTCCATTCTCTAAATGATGTATTTTGATGATCAGGAAGTCTTAAATGTAACCAAGTCCATTTAGTTACCTATTGTCATGTAATTGCCTACCACAAAAATGAAGAGCTTAACACAGCATATCATTTACTCAAAATTCTGCAATTTCAGGAGAGCATGGTAGTCTCTGATACCTGGAAGTCCTGTGTGGCAGCTTGCTTCAAATAGCAAAAAGCAGCACTGTGTCATATCCTTTACATTCTATTGGCTTAAGCACACCGCAGAGAGATAATTGTGCAAAGACACAGGTGTAAAGATTTTCCCGTAGCATTGTTTGTATTAGCTAAACTATGGAAATAAATCAAATGTCCATTAATATAGCATTCATTACATGTATCATAGTACACTTGTGAAATTCAACATGTACTCTCCTGCTGCTAAAATAATAAAATAGATTTGATAATGTGGAATGAGTCAAATACATGCTATAATATTACCTGAAAAAAATTTTTTTTAACTGCATGAGATAAAAAATTTTTAAAAATTTTTAAAAAACTGCATGAGACAAAATTTCTTTCTAATTTGATCATTTTTGTTAAAAAATATAAATATATTTTTGCATATTTATAAGATAATTCTGGAAGGAGGCATAAAATGATATTAACAATGCTTACATATCAAAAAAGGCCCTGTAGAATCTTGTAGAGATGATAAACTTTTATTTTATGCCTCTTTTAATTTATTCATCATATACATTTGTAATAAAAATATGCAAATGTGACATTTTCAACATATAAACAGTAGCAAATTGTCTTAATCAGCTTGAGTCACCATAACAAAAAACCTACACAGGATGGCTTACACAACAGACATTTATTTCTCAACATTCTGGTGGCTGGAAGTTTCATATAGAAGTGTCAGCCTGGTTGAGTTTTAGTGAGGGCGCTTTTCCTGAGGCCAAACTTAGGGCTTTTGTTTGCTTTTCAAATCTGCATTTTCAACAATTTTATTTGAATAGCAAGTTACATTTCGAGTTTCCTGCATTAAAAACAACAACATTAACGCACCCCTGTTCCTCTCCTGTCCCACAAAATCCTTAAATGGTGAGAAAATCGATTGCAGCCATCTATATTGATAAAATGGAACTATAGTGTGCAAAGTGAATTTTCACTTTTTTCATTGCTTTGTATATTTTATTCACTGGAGTGAGCACATATGACAACATAAATGTCATGTTCCACCTCTTCATTGAAAAGAATGCGCTCTAGCTTCATTTTACAGACGGCTGCCTCACTGTGTGCTCATATTGATGCAGATTTTTCAGGTTAGCCTGGGCTTCAAGAGTGTCAGCTCAATGGGTCTGCCAGGCAAGCCCCAGAGAGAGTGTCCAGGGGCTGGTAAGCCTAGCCCCAGAAGCATCAGCAAGCCAAGGCCTGAGAGTGTTACAACTGGTTGGGCGGGCAAGCCTAGCCCCCAGACAGTTGACTTTAATGGGTTGACAAGTCCCGCCCTAAGAGTGCTGCTGGTTCAGTAGGTTGGCAAGCCAAGCCCCAAGGTGTCTCAGTTCCAGTCTCGTCTTCTTCGAGCAGCAATCCTGGTTCAGCCAGCTCTGACAATCTTCTGCAGCTCTTCAGGTTATAGCTCTTCATGTCTGCAGCTCTTCAGGTTATAGCTCTTCAGGGTCGAGGTTCTTGTCTCATGCCCAGGAAGAAAGTGAGAAAGTAGGATTTATTGAGAGGACAGAGAAGCTCCCATGGTGAGAGGAGACCCGAAGAGGTTGCCCATCTGGGGGCGAAAACCTGGTGCTTATATAAGGCTAAGTCCAGGCCCATTGGTTAGCACCAGCTGTGAGCTATAGCTGTTCTGATTGGTCAGTATTAAGGGACCTAATGGTGAGCTGATTGGTTGCTTTTCGATCCCAGCTGTGTGTACTTAAGCTTTATCTTGAGAGGCTCACAGGGAACTTGTTTACCAATGCTGAGCCTGAGAGGCCTACTAGGAATTCGCCATGTTGTTACCAGAGGACCGGTCTGTCTGTCTAGCCTTTCTCTAGCTGTATCCTGTCTCAACATGGTGGAGAGAGATCTGGTGTCTTTTTGTCTTGGTATGAGGGCATTAATTTCCTTATGGGGTCCCACCCTCAAAACCTTTCCTAAACCTATTTACTTCTATTTTTTTATTAATATTTTTTGAGTGGGAGTCTCACTGTGTCGCCCAGGCTGGAGGTCAGTGGCATGCTCACAGCCACCGCAGTCTCGACCTGCTGGGTTCAGGTGATCTTCTACCTCAGCCTTCCAACCTATTTAATTCTAAAAGGCATCACCTTGAGATGTCATCACATTGAGGATTAGGGCTTCAACATATGGATTCTGGGAATGGGGGAGGGGACAAAAACATTCAGTGCATATATAGTGCTAAATGTTTGTGTGTATGTATGTTGGGTGTGTGTTTGTGTGTGTATGTGTATTATATATGTGTCTATATATATATTTATATAAAACCTTATGCTTCACACATATATAGCAATGCATATTTAGCAATATGTTTCCTTTTCCTTTTTCTGTTGTTTTGATTTTGCAGTTTAAAAATCTTGCCTATACACTTCCGAGTAAATGAAGGAAGAAAAAGATCAAATGGTGATAATAAAAGCAAGTTGAGAATCCCAGGAGAATTTAAAAATAATGCTGGACATTCTCAAACAAAAATGAATTACCCTGAGAAAGATGTTTCAAATGGCATTAGGAACTTATAGAGATCTTTGAAATTAGTATATCGATGAATTGGAATTTATAATGGGCTGCATGTGAAAACAACCACAAAATGTTACATGAATCTCATGATGCCACAGAATATGAGATAGAAGTGAAATCAGTGACATCCTAAGAATATTCCTAAGACAACATTCTTCAAGAGGTGTTGTTTGCCTACTTTTGTTTATTGTGGAAACTTAATCTTGATGTTAATAACCCTGAAAGGAATTTCTGTCTTGGACTCTACATGCCACATTGTATCACATGAGAATTAATGAAAATATGAACAGATTTTTTAAGACATTCATGAGATTCATTTATTTACTTGATATATAAAAATATAATCATTAAAATATAGTAGTCCTTGCGATTCTGATGTCAGTTTCCAGTTTCTCTATCAGAATCTGGCATAAAACTGTGGCCAGTCTTCTACAACTTTTGCTGTATTTTCATGTTTTGCTTCCTAGTATATAATTATGTCTATCCACTTTATCATTTTATTCATCTTTGCTAAAATGTCAGGTCACTTCTTACTACACATGAACACTCTGTGCTCCATAAAGAGGCTTTAATAACTACCTTACAGCATTACACCTGATTTCAGAGTCAGTCTCAAATGTCAAATCTGTAAAATTTAGAAATCACTTGTTTTTCTTTCTTTTTTTTAATTTTTAAATCTTTTTATTTTAAAATTGTGGGGTACAATTCAGATTTAGGTATACAAATATTCACTGTGCAGGTTCCCTTGTTGATGAGGTGTGCTCCCCCTTCCCCAGGCAGATTTCCACTACTGTCAATCCCACCTCCCCACCCTCCCTTCCCCCCACAGTTTCCCACTACTGTCAATTCTTTTCTTATAGTATTATGGTAGTTGTTCAAGGTTCACTTCTGAGTGAGAACATGTGACACTCAGTTCTTTGTTTCTGTGAAAGATCACTCCGTATCATAGACTCTAATTCCATCCAGGTTGCTGCGAAGTTTATGATTGTGTTATTTATGGCTGCGTAGTATTCCATTGTGTATATGTACCACATTTTTTTTAAACCAGTCCTCTTTTGATGGGCAGCACGATTGGTTCCATGTTCTTGCTATTGTGAACAATGCTACAATAAACATACATGTGTAGGTATCTTTTTTATAGAATGATTTGAATTCTTCCGGGTATATTCCCAGTAGGGTTATTGAGGGGTCATATGGAAGGTCAATTTTTAGAAGTTTTAGGGATCGCCACACTGTTTTCCACAGAGGCTGTACTAGAACACTTGTTTTTCTCCTTGCTATTTAGAATTTCTCAGTAAGGCAACATTAATTTTGACGACAACTGCACACTATAGTACTACTTTATTAATATAGATGGCTGCAATAGATTTCTTCACCATTTTAAGGATTTTGTGGGGGATGGGAGAAGAACAAGGGTGTGTTAATGTGGTTTTTTTTAATGCAGGAAGCTTGAAATGTAACTTGGTATTCAAATAAAGTTGTTGAAAATGCAGATTTGAAAAGTAAACAGAAAGAAAGCCATAAGTTTAGCCTGAAGCAGAGCTGCGAGGCAAGCTTGGGAAGATAGAGGAGAAATGCCTTCCATGGACATTTGCCTGTAGGCAAAATCTTTAGTTACAGCTGCTGCTGGGGCAGCGGTGTCACCAGCTAGCCTCTAAGAGCAATTGCAAAATGACTGCTTTCACCTCTTTCTCTGTAACCTCCCTCTAGAGTTGGGTGGGAAAAATAAAAGTTACAGCCTTGGGAAAGAAAAATGTTCACATGCTACAGCCTTCAACTTTAGAAACTCTGAGCCAGCAACTGCATGTTGCAGAGGTTTTGATTAGGAGGAAATAAAATCAATCTTTTTTTATTCTTGTGATCCTTTGTGATTGCAATAACATTGAATGCACTTGCTTTACAATGAGTAAAGTCACGATTGCAGCTGAATGAACCAGAAAACTCTAGACTCAAAAAGCCAGACCTAAAGTCCGATGTCAAAATGAATTTTCACTTTTTTCATTGCTTCACATATTTTATTTACTGTAGTGAGCATATATAACATGAAAACATAAATAAACGTCACATTCTGTCTCTTCATTGAAAAGAATGTGCTCTAGCCTCATACTGCTAAAAAGAAAATTAGTAAAATGGGAGCATTGCTACTTTAAACAAAGAAACTTAAGTATTTTGGTGCTGGTTTTGCTAGTTAATGAGGAAAACAATCTATTTTATGCTTTGGTTGCTTAGAATTGTTAATGCAAAAATTGACGTTAAGAATGGAAATAATAAATTATGAATAAAATTTAATTGTAATGCAATCTTCAAAGAAAAGTACCAAGGCAAATGAAGTAAGAACAGCTTCATGAAATATGCAAGGGATCAGGAAGGCATTGATGGAATTAATTGCCTCTTTCTGAATTAGAAAACTGTGTGTAAAAAGATATCTCTCAAGACATCAGTGTAAATATTTAAAGCATATATTGTCTATAAAGTAAAATGAGTGTAAGAAGTAAGCAAAAATATCTTTCACCTTTGACTTATAAGAATGTATGTCTTTTTAACTTATTGTGTTCTAAGGATGGGCCTATTCAATAAAGATTAAAAATAAAAAGTTGCAAAGCCAATCTATTTCAGCAGTAAGTTGCATAAACACTTTGTATTGACAAACAGTTCTTTATATGCTACTTTAATAGCTATATGGTTTTAACATCTACATTTCTTCTTAATAAAAAGCCCTCGTAATAAATTTAGAATGGAACTATAATAAACAAACAGCCTTAGTGAAAGCATAGTAGTATTTAACTTCAATGTTAAAAAAAAGACATTTATTTCTATTCAAATCCCACTTTGTCAAGAATACACGGTGGAACTCACTGTGTCTGGAGCTGTTGCCAGACCACCACTGCCAAGGCCCTTTGATATCCTGTAAGTAGAAATTAATACTCAGCCAAACAAGAGTGTTCTTAGACAAGGCTTTCATTTGGGGCTTCTCCTTGAGCCAAAGGGAGCCAATGCTGGCCATACGTAGCCAGACTGGATCGCCATCAGAGGTCTAAAGGGCTTTGAAAGTAAGAGAAAGAGCTGGGCTCAGTGGCTCAGCCGGTAATCCCACGCCTTTGGGAGGCTGAGGTGAGTGGATTGCCTGAGCCCATGGGTTCAAGGCCCGCCTGGGCAATTTGGCGAGACCTCATCTCTACAATAAAATCAAAATGAGCCGGGCGTGGTAGCGCACACCTGTAGTTCCAGCTACTTGGAAGGCTGAGGCAGAAGGATTGCCGGAGCCCAGCAGGTCAAGGCTGCAGTGGCCGGGAGCGGCCACTGCACTCCAGTTTGGGTAACAGAGTGAGACTACAACCTAAAAAAATAAAAGTAAGGGAAAGAACAGAAAATGCAAAGTTGAAGATATTGTGTTTGGAGGCAGTGTCTGGTTAGTGGCTGTTCAATAGTTCATCATGTTAATCCATGCATTGTATGCACAATGAGCATTTAAAATGTCCAACCCTGATCTTGTTTTTTAGTATTATAATGAAACAGATGCTATTTTGGGATATTTTTTGAGTCTTTTATTTTAAAGATGTGGGACACAATTCAGGATTAGGTACACTAATGATCATCGTGCAAGAAAAGTGCCGGCCTCCCTTTGGTCCCCACTTTGCCTGGTTTGAGATCAGGTGCCCTTATTTTTGTTGTGTCCCCCACCAGCAGTTTCTGGCTACTGCCAATTTCTTTCTTATGGTATGGTAAACATTCAAGGTTCACTTATGAGTGAGAACATATGGTACTCAGTTCTTTGCTTCTGTGATAAATCACTGAGTATTACAGACTCTAAATCCATCCAAGTTGCTATGAAGTCCATAATTTTGTTCTTTGTGGCAGTATAATATTCCATCGTGTATATGGACCACATTTTTATCCAGTTCACTTTCAATGGGCAGCAAGGTTGGTTCCATGTTTTTGCTATTGTGAATAATGCTGCAATAAACATGCATGTGCAGGTATCTTTTTTGTAGAGTGATTTAAGTTCCCAAAGATATATTCCCAGAAGGAGATTCCTGGGTTGTGTGGAAGGTCAATTTCTAGTCCTTTTAGGAATCGCCCCGCAGTTTTCCATAGAGATTGGACTAGTTTACATTCCCACCGAGAGTGTAGAAGCATTCCCTTTTCTCCACATCCTCACTAGCATCTGTTATTTTTTTGTTTTATTAATAATGGCCTTTCTTACTGGAGTAATGGCCTTTCTTACTGGAGTTAGTTGGTATCTCAATGTGGTTATGAGTTGCATTTGTCTGATGATTAGTGAGGCTGAGCATTTTTTCATGTGTCTGTTGGCTGCTCATATGTCTTCTTTTGAGAAGTGTCTCTTCATGTCTTTTCCCACTTTTTAATGGGGCTGTTTGCTTTTGTCCTTTTGGCACATTTGAGTTCCTTGTAGATTCTGGATGTTAGACCTTAGTCAGATATGCAGTTCACAAATATTTTTTCTCATTCTGAGGGCGGTCTCCGTGCTCTATTGATGATTTCTTTTGCTTTGCAGAAGCTTTTCAGTTAAATGAGTGCTAGAGTCTAGCTCCTGCAGGGTCAGGGGTTCCTGAAGTTGAGACGGATTTGGCGACTGAAAAAAAAGAAGAAGAAGAAGGGGGAGAAAGAAAGAGAGGGAAAGAAAGAGGACTGGACTACTGCTCAAGTGACAGAAGACCTTTACTGAGAAATACAAAGGGTTTTTATCCCCAAATTTTGCACAGACTCACATGTCTTCTATGTGAGCAGAAAGCCAGGTGCATGGGGGCGTTCCCCGCCTACCAGATGTTTCTTCAAGCATGAGGAAGAACAAACCCAAAATTGTCTTTCTTCCTTATGCTTGACTAATGTCCCTCAGAAGTATTAGTACAACTTCTAAAAATATACCATTCTATCAATAGTAATCTATATTTTATTTTATTCCACACACTTTACCTATAGCTAACTTTCCTAATGATAAACAATCTATTCCTAAACTTAATCCTAACAGACACAATGGAACTTAAACAAAATGACTAAAACCAGTTCTTGCAGAATGTGGCCCAGTCCAAAGGTCATGCTGGGCTCTCAGCAGTAGGGCTCTTTGATGTGGTCCTGGCTTGAACCAGGGCCTGTACAGAAGCCAAAACCACAGTCAAAGGGAAATGGGAACAATGAGTTTCTAAAGTTAGCTTGTGTTCATCCCAGTCTCCGAGTTTTTATGCTTGAGCTAGCAGGAGGCTGTAGTGCCAAGAAAAGGGAGAAGTAATGGGGTCAACAGCTCCCGAACACATCATAGTGGTCTCGGGGTCAACGGCCCTCCCTGATCCCTAATGCTTAGTGGGCCTCCATGGCTGGCTCCCAACAGATGAGATCTCACTTGTCTATCTTACCTTTTATGGCATGGGGCGTTTCTGAGTCTTTACTACACGTGCAGCAAGGCGAGGCAGGTCTGTCCATATGTTGTGCAAGATTATGGGGCAATGGCATTTCCTTTAAGGTTACTTTACATTGTCTTTGTTTTTGTGATCAGCGGGTCATGGCCCCAGAGGTGATAAAAAGAATTTAGCTGCCTGATAGTGTGCTGAACCAGTAGAGCTGACTTGGCCTCTATTCCATTTCAGGAGACTTTCTGGGATTGATGGAGAAAGAATTAATGAAGATTAATGGAGAAATAATTCACAGAAATTGTATAGCAGTTGTTCTCAATTTGGACTGTCCCATGGAAATCACTGTTCCATGTAAATCACCTAGGTAGCATCACAACTCTGGCAAACTGGCTGGCTTATACAACAGAAATTTTTCTCACAGTTTTGGAGGCTGGGGAGTCTAAGGTCAAGGTATTGACATGATACATTTCTCTCTGAAACTTCTTCTCCTGGCCTGTAGATGGCTGCCATCTCACTGTATGCCACATGACCTCTATATTTATGGGTAGAGAAAGAGGGAGCAAGTTCTCTTATTATACGTGCACTGACTACATTATGAGGGGCTCACCCTCATGATCTTATCTAACCCTAGTTACCTCCAAAAGATCCCATCTTTAAACATCATCACATTGGGGTTTAGGGCTTCAACATATGGATTTTTTTTTTTTTTTTTTGAGTTGGAGTCTCACTCTGTCACCCAGACTGGAGTGCAGTGACCGCTCCCAGCCACCGCAGCCTCGACCTGCTGGGCTCTGGCGATCCTTCCGCCTCAGCCTTCTGAGTAGCCAGAATTACAGGCATGCACTACCAAGCCCAGCTGATTTTTTGATTTATTGTAGAGATGAGGTCTCGAACCTGCGGGCTCAGCAATCCATTCACCTCAGCCTCCCAAAGGTGTGGGATT
>NW_007258407.1:13493-17103 GCF_000164805.1 Carlito syrichta
TGATTTTTTTTTTTTTTTTTTTTTTTTGAGTCAGAGTCTCACTCCATCGCTCAGGCAGGAGTGCTGTGGCATGATCATGGCCACCACAGCCTCAACCTCCTGGACTCAGGCAATCCTTCTGCCTCAGCTTTCCAAGAAGCTGGGACTATAGGTGAGCGCTACCACACCTGGCCAACATATGGATTTTGAAGGGATAAAACTATTCAGTCCATCCACATCACCTGAGAAACTTTGAGAAAAAACACTGATACTTGAGTAGCACCCTAAAATATATTGATTCTATTAATCTGGGAGTAGATTGGACGAAACGATTTTTAAAAATTCTCCAGGTCATTCTAAACCTAGCTGAGTTTGAAAAACATCTGTAGCAGAAAGACCACATATTTTATACTATTATCCATGTGACTTCTTTAGAAGGATACACATCTTTACTATTTTTTCTCTTGCATTTTGACACAGTTTCAAACTTACAGAAATGTTTCAAGAATAGTAAGAAAATGTCCTAAATATACTTGCACAGGGTCTCCAAGGGTTACTATATCACCCATTTCCTCTATTCTTCTCTCCCTCTCTCTGTCTCTCTCTCTTTCTACCTTTACACACACACACACACACACACACATCACAGATAGTGAGAGGAACTAAGAAGCAGAAATGATGCTCTGTTACCTTTAAATACCCTAAGAACATTCTTTTATATAACCATCGTACAATTGTCAAAATAAGAAAATTTATATCAATATAAAGGAGTTCAGAAAACACTGCCCAAAACATATCACTTTTGCATAAATATGATCTTGAACTAAAGACACTTAAACAGCAAGCAAACAAATAAAAGCAGAAGGTACAAGATCACTCTGACCTCCGTTCTGTTTCTTAAAAGACAGAGATGAAATTCCTTATGCCAGAAAGAAAGTATCATGCTTATCATCAAAGACAGGAAATTGATGCCTGGGAAAATCTTTACTAACAAATCTTATCTTCCTCATCATTTCTTTACCCAGTTAACTACTCTTTGTCCTATCAGAATTTCACAATTTACTACTTTTTCTAATTCAGTATACAATTGTTCAGCTCCACTGTGTCATTAGGTCTTCATTTCCTTACAGAGTTCCCTGCATTGTATAAAACTTATATCAAATAAATCTGTATGTTTTTCTCTAATTGAGCTGTCTTTTGCCACTTTAATTCTCAGGCACAGCCAAAATATTCTAAGAGGATGGAAGAAAAAATCTTGCCTCATCTACATTACAACGCTATTATCTGCGGACATTGCTCAAATTTTTGCCAGTTGTTTAAGATAATGAATGTTCTTTATAGCCATCATGCATTTACAAAGATAATCATATAAGATTTCACTTTACAATGAATAGATTGTCCTAATGTTGTACGGTTTTCTAAATATGATGTTAGATTCAGTGTACCAATATAATATTTTGAAATTTTGTATCAATATACACACGTGATATATCTATAATTTTCTTTTCTTTGTATTATCTTTTTAAGACTTAAGTATCAATGATATAGTTCTTAAAATAAATAAAATATATCCTTTCTTGTCAGTTATCTTGAAAACTTTAGGAACTGTTACAATATCTTCTATAATAATTTGTTACCATTCTCCAATAAAACCATGTTAGCCTAGTTGTTTGTGTGTATGTGTGTGTGTTGGGGAGGAGGTAGTTTTATGATAACTTTCTCTAAATTTGTTTAGGAAGATCGGTCTCTTTAAGCTTTCTATTTCACTTGGCACCAGTTTGGGTAAATGTATTATTTTAGAAAATAATCCATTTTATCTATAATTTCAAATTCATTTATTTAGATGCATGTAAAATTATCTCATAATTTAAAAAAATGTGTTATTTCCCCCTTGCCATTTCTTGTGTTATATTTTTATGTTCCTTTCCTTTTTTCTTTGTTAAATTAGCTTACCTGACTTATTATTTTAAAAAAAATACACTAGAATGTTAATTTATTAACTTGATCTAATCTGTTTCTATTCTCTACCATTTTAACATTTGTTTTTACTTTAATTATTTTTTTTTTCTTCAGCTTTTTCATGGTTTGCTGTGTCTTTACTTTTCTAGGTTTTTGAGCCAGTGATTTAATTAATTAATTTAGTTTTTTATTTAGCATTTTTCTCTGATTATTGCTGTAATTGAATTTCACAGGTTCAGATATGTGTTTTCTCTCTATAAAAATTACATAGTTCTTATTCCTTCCTTCTGTCTGAAGATTGTTTTGTAATTCTTTTAAAACTTTTAAATAAAAGGGGTTTTTTGACTTTTTTTGTTTTGTTGCATTTCATATACATACACACCCACACATATACATATTTATACACACACATATTTATATATATTTCCTACCATATATTTTTCCTACTATATTTATTTCCTACTTTTCTAAGTCTAGAATCTCATTTGGTTATTTAATGCAAAAATTGTACAGAAAAAAAATGTATCTTACTCCAGTGTAGAGGAATTCTCTGATTCAGCACTTTAACCAACAGGAATAAACTCCTTGAAGGAAGATACCATGTATCACTTATTTTGTCCCTACTGGGCCTTAATATGGAACAGAAGCCCAAGGCTCTATTGAATAGAATTTAATTACAAGTTCCTTAAGCAGACTTGACAACTCTGATCCTCACTTATGACTCTGCTTTAATTCAGACTGTACTAATTAAATATGCCATACTTACTGCAGTTACACTTTTGCATTTCGTCAATACAGTACACTGCTTCATTCACTAATATTTTCCAGCATCTGTGTCTTCTTCCCAAACAGATAGAAAGGTCTTTGCCATCAGGACCCTTGCTGTGCCATTCTCCCTCTGTCACCTTGTCATCTAACGAAGTATTCTTCTATTGTATCTGTACCCTTTTCACCAGATATGTAGGCTGTTTTAACATTTTTTCACAATCCAACTGTTAACTAAGTAAAACTGGAAAAAACTCGTTCAAGGGAAAAGTGACCAAAGTCTACATCAGAAGGTTAGGACATTTGTATAGTGAAGAGTTCCTCTTTTCTTTCTCAGAGGCCCAAGATCAAAAAAGAGAGTAGAGAAAGGTAGGGGTCTGCATTCTCCAGGACAGTCATGGAGTTCTCTGTTCCATCCTGCTCGTGTCATATGCACAGACACAGAGAATCACCTTAGCAGCATTTTGAATATTAAGATAAGAGAGTTATCACATATGGAAGGGCCAGGGTCAGAGCCAGGCAACCTAGCTCCGCATGCAAGCCAACAATAGCAATGAGATCATTAGAATAACTACTTTTCTCAATTAAGTCATTCTTCACAATCCACCTTTTGGTACACTAGATCTCACCATACAAATGTCTACAGGCAACCAATTCTGGTCTTCAATAAAGCCTTTCAAGACATCCTTTGGGAGGCTGAGGTGAGTGGATTGCCTGAGCCCGTGGGTTCGAGACCCGCCTGGGCAGCGAGACCTCATCTCTACAATAAATCAAAAACTCAGCCGGGCATGGTAGCACGCGCCTGTAATTCTGGCTACTCGGAAGGTTGAGGCGGAAGGATCGCTGGAGCCCAGCAGGTCGAGGCTGCGGTGGCCGGGAGTGGCCACTGCACTCCAGTCTGGGCGAC
>NW_007258407.1:17123-65548 GCF_000164805.1 Carlito syrichta
AAAAAAAAAAAAAAAATCTCAAACACCCAGTTGAACAATCAGAATCCAATGTACTTCTACAGTACAAAGCAACAAGTCAAGTTCTTTTCCTTTAACCTTTTAGCTTCTTCTATATGGACTTCTTAAAAATAAAATAAGATAGGTATTTCACCTCCTGAAATTTGTTTTGCTCTTCTAAAATAAAATTAAAGCACTTTACAAAATAGAGAACTCTCCATGATTTCAAGCACGATCCTGCTGAATACATGGAATTCCAAGGACATCTAAAAGATTAACATATAGAAAAATATAGCTGATTAATTAATTACATTTTGCCTTTTTGTCTGGATAACTTGAACCTCTTGAGCTAAATGTATAACAATGTTACTGCTTTTCTTTTCTTTTTTTTTCTTTTTTAATTCCCAACTGCTATTGGGGCATAAAAAGACTAGCCTATTTTGGCAAGGAATTGTCAATGTTTAGCCCTATTTATTAGTGGAATCTTATTCTTTAAGTCCTTTTACTTAAAAAAAAATTAACTTGATTTTATATGGTTTTATTTAAAAGTTCTAATGTCTAAATAAGTTAATTATAAAATTTTAGAACCTGTCTATGTTTGTTTTCTTAAAATTTAATACTGTTGCACTATAATTTGAGCAAATTAAAATTCTCGGCATTCAATATAAAAAGAAATTCTAAGACTATGAAAAATCAGAGGCTCTGCCTGAAGAAGAAATAAACATACTATACAAGGGAAAATAACAACAAAATTAATTACTAACTTAGTAAAATATTTACAAATGAAGAAAGCTTTTCCTTGTGGTAAGAAAATTAAGAAGATGAAACATAGGGACAGAAACTGGAAGGGAGTAGGGAAAAAAGAGAGGAAAGGTAAATAAAAGTTGTAACTAATTTGTTTTCCTATGAGGAAAACTGATCTTACCCTTCTCTCTTGAATGTCTGATAGAGGCCTCTCATTTAAGAAAGAGGAATTTGAGAGAGAATAACTCGGTACAATTAACAACAACCTCCTTCACATGCCACTGGAATTGGGGAAAATAGGAATGAGAATCTTCTATTTAGTTCTGAAGATTTAAATGTGAAGACTTCAAATCAAATATTTACTATAAGGATGTAAATTTGGTAGAAGAAAACAAAAAATATAGAAAAATTTTGGAGTTTGTAACAATACAATTGTACGACAACCTGGATAGGATGTAGTGATGGGGACAGAGATAGCTAAGAAGCAATAAAGTAAGAGTTACTGACATCTTGCAGACAGATTTGGAATATAAGACTGACAAATGACTCTCGTAACCACTTTGCTTAGAGTTCACCAGCTTTAGAACCCCGCACTACTTTTTAAATCTTACCATAGCTTTCCCTTTTTATAAACACTAACATTTTATTTTACTTATATATTTAGTATTTAATTTTTTAACCAGGAAAAAAGATCGTAAATGTACAGTTATACCTGAAAAGGAAACCGAGGAACCCAAAACAAAATGTAAAAATAGTTGGGAATACAAAGGGCGGATTTCTGGTTGGCAGGCTTTCTCTTGGGCATGTCCTCCTTGTCTGATGGCACCTCGGGTTGTTGGAAAAATTTTCACAGTTCTTTCTCATCTGCATCAGCTGTGGGCTTCATGTGGTGGCCTCTGTTCCTGTATTCTGCTACAGTTCAGCTGGGTTGCAGCCTCTGACTCTTTGAAAGACAAAGACATTTGCCTACCTTGGACTGGCCCTTGCCTCGTCTGCATCAACCTCATCTCGTCTATTTTAATTCTGAAATGTTTCCAACGTACAGCACATGAAGTGACCTAGACCAGACCTTTGGAGGTGACTAGAGTATAAAGGATATGAGGAGACATTCAGGGGGGTTCAAGGTTGTCAAACCAGTGGAATCCATGTAAGAGATTTATGAGGAAAGCATTAACATGACTGGACGCAGTTCCACAATTCCTCCCTCAATCCACCCAAGGATGCACACACATTTCAGTGGCCAGGGTGACCTATGTGGTGAGAATGATCTGCTAGTCCTGAAGAGTCCACAGTCTGGGGCTTGCAGACTTTTCCTGCTTTTTCTCCAATCCATTAGTCTCATTTCTTCCAAGTTCCTCACCCTTCAACCACTTCTCATTACCTACAAATGGGTATGGATCAATATAGATAAAGTAGACAACCAAAGCCACTGCTCAAAATTCTATCTGCAGAAAAGATTTCTCTTCCCATGGACCCCTTAAACAAGGTTGTAATGCCACAGACATCCATTTAAGTTTGATTATTCAATAAAAAGTCATCTAGAGGACAGACACATTTTTTTTCTTAGTCTCATAGTCATAGGAACTCCCCATGAGGCCATAGATAAGGGTAGAGAATGACATGGCAGTCAAACAGGGGCAGGTGCACATGTGGGGAGTACAAGCTATCTGTTTATGCAGCTTGATTGTACCTTCAGGACCTGCACGAGCTTCCATATTCTTCTGGATCTTGCGTGTCCAGCAGCGACATAGGAGTTTACATTCTAGGAGATGCAGCCTGAAAAAAAAAATTAAAAACATATATTCTTTGTACAATGGTAATAATTGTTAAGGAGAAATACAAAGAAGTACGGAAATGAGGAATCCTTAAGGGCTGTGATTTTATGCATATGGTGAAGGAAGGATTCACAGAGAAGGTGGTGTTTGAGTAAAGTGAATGAAAAAAGAGGTAAAGGAAGAAGCCATGTGGATATCTGTGGGAAGAATGTTCTATGCAGAGAAAAAATCTGCAGATATGCTGAGGTGGGAATATAACTAGGATTTTAGGGGATGCCAGTGCTGCCCAGAATATTAACGGTGAGAAAGAAGAGTGGAAAATTATAAGAACAAGAACCCATGGCAGTCACATCGTGAGTGACTTTATAACTCATTATAAAAACTTTGTCACTTCTCTGGGTGAATTAGGAAATCATCAGAGATCTTTGAGCAAAGATGTGGCATCATCTGACTTACATTTAAGTAGGATCGTACAGCATTAGTATTCAGAAAAGGCTGAAAGGGATCAGGGCAGAGAACAAGGTAGAAGTCTATGGCTACGACCCAGGAGAATGAAGATGGTAGCTTAGGTTATGCTTGGTGAGTGGGGTAGGTGGTAAGGAGTGTTTAGATTGTTGAGCCAGCAGGATTTGGTGATGAGTTAGATGTGGTTTATGAGAAAGAGAGAGAAAAAAAAAACAGTTTAAGATCTGGAAGGGACTTGGAAGAGACTGAGATGAGTAACACTGAGAGTACAGACTGGGAGTTGGGAAACCTAGTTAGTTCTGCCTGTATATTGGATGTAAATTGGAAATTCTCAGTGTAGGGATGATATTTATAGCTAGGGACTGCATGAGATCACTGAGCAAGTGAGGAAACCAGGGAGGAAAGAAGTAATGCACAGACTGAGCTTTGGGTGGTCCAGTGTCAAGAGGTTAGAGACGAGAGATAGAACAAGCATGAGAGATGGAGATGTGGCAGCCAGAGAAAGAAGCAAGAAATCCTGGAGCGTGTGCACCTCAAAAGGGTGTTCATGTAGTTATTATTCTGTCATGGATTCTGCATAATTCCCTCAGAGGCAAAAAAACAGCAGAGGTGGTTGGCAGCAGAGACCACAGAACCGGTCAATCTGTCACTAACAAACTCCAGCCAGCCAGAACACATCCATGAATATGCTAATTGTTACAATGAAATAACAACAAGCAACAATTAAAAATAATAGTATCACAATTACTTATATGACACTTAGATGTGGAGCTTAGTAAGTACTCAGTAAATATTAGCTATTATCTAGATTCCAAGTCACTAATTTTCTATTTGTCACTTTCTAATAAGTTGTTTAACTCATTAATCAAGTCTGTAATTTCAATGGCCTTGTTTCATTTCTAAAACGTATATTTAGTTTTTTCAAATATTTTGATTCCTTTTTATTTATTTAATTTGTCTCTTGCTCCTGTAGTTTCAATGTTACATTATGCTTTTAGTTGGTAACTTTAAACACATTTTCATAATGTTCACTAGTTTGCTTAATTAATTTAAAGTTTCAGGATTTTATTCTTCTTGCTTGTCATGGCTATGCCTATCTCATATAGGGCATATTTTTCAAGTGTCTTGTAACTTTAGATTGTGAGTTTGTCTTCCCAGGACTTTATCCATGGGAATCCCAAGTGGCCAGAGATTTTGCACTTATTTCTTCCTAGTGTCCCATACCTACCACTGACTTCTAGACCAACATCTACTTTAATTTATTAGTGTAGGGTTTCCAGAACCATGTAGCTAAGATAAACTGAACTGAAAACCCAGTAGATAAAGATCTATTGCTCTGACTTCTCAAGATGTGTTTTCCCACTCAGGATCCAGGAGGATATACTTGCTTCTTCTTCAACCCCATGTTCAATTAAGGCAGACTTCCTCTGTGTACTCTCTTCACATGATTACAGTCTTAAGCGTCTTAGTGCTACCTGGGAGTCCCAATACTAAATCCTTGCTCAAGTTACAAGGAACAATAACTAAGACCTCCATGCAGTCGTTAGTGATGCCAGCTCATCTTCTAACAATCCACATTTAAGTCCTTGTGTTAATTTCTTTTGTATAGAGATTTTCTTTTCTTCATTGTGAGAATGTTTCTTCAACTTTATCCCACATTTCTAGCAAAGTCAGTATATGTCTTTGGAGGCTGGGTCAGGAGATGGAGTTGCATTATCTATTTCACTATAGTGCCAAAACCAGAAGTCCTCTGAACAGATTTTCAAAGCTTGAAAATCAATGTCAATATTACATAAGAACATTGGCCATAACTATAATGGATGTGTCTACAAAGAATGTCACTCAAACTCACTCAACTGGAGATCAGCTTGTATGTACTTTTAGGCAAAGGTGGACATCTCCAGGAAAGCCAAAGACATAAAGACATGATGATATTATTATTTGACTACTGAATCTTTTTTTTTTTTTTTAAATCCTTGCAAGAAGATTTCTCTCAGGAAGGCATTTGTTTACTCTAGACTGTGACTTTATATTAGAGTTATAGAATAATAGATAAAACAGAAATATTATGATCACAGCAAAATAGCTCAGGCAATTTTTCAGCTTTAGTTTCCAACTCATAAGTCTGACTCCGCCTTGTATTTGTATTTTAAAGTAGTTTGTGACATATTATGCAAGAGTTACAAAGTTTCACAAATTTGATTAAACTGCAAAGACGCTGAGAAAAATTGAATTTTGCCTTATCAATCAATTTTAGAATTCTATGCTTACTTTTATTGAGTTTTTAATTCATATGTTAAAGATAATTTTATACAAAAAGAAATTGTCTTTGACTTAGCATTAAAAAAAATCATGTAATTTGCTATGTTATTTGCCCTTTTAGGGGACCAAAAATGAGTTAGCAGAACAGTGACACAAATTGTTACAGCACTGTTGGTTTCTTTTTAATATGGTAAATGTTTAAGTGCAATACTTACAGAAATCAAGACAAGAATACGATTTGCTTTGCTCTAAATGGATTCTTTGTTTTGAGCGTCCATATTGTGTTTTGATAAGACAATATGTATTTAGTTCTACTGAATAGTTGCAGCTTCAATATTATGTGTATGTTCAACATAATTCGAATTATCATGCAGGCAAATATATTTGAAAGAATAGCATTGATCCTACATGACACTAAATTATTGTTATACTCGTTTGCAATATTTACATTTGTTGAATTCACAGGACCATCAGTAACAAAACTATTTCATAAATAAAGTGTGAAGGAAGTAATTTAAAGATATGGATGTTGAAATTTTTACATTGCACCACCAAATTACTTTGAGAAGAGATATATAATGAAATATAATCTGTGACAGTCCAGGTATACTTGAATTCTGTTTATATTGTTCCATGTGTATTTTCTGATTTTGTTCAGCTCTAATTAGGAAAAATATAATATTTTCATAGCTCAGTTTTCTGCCAAGTATGTAATTACTTTAAAGGTTTGTCTAAACATTCCTACATAATCTCAAGTCATTTATATTCACTAACGATGGCCTCATTAGATTAGTGACTTTAACTGTCATGATGGTGGTGACCCAGCGATAGCTGGGGCATAGCAACTACATGTACCTAGTTTCTAGGCTCTAATAATCTCAGTGATTCATGTGGATTTGTAGACAGTATATAATATACACCACTTCCTCTTATGTCATATATTTTGCACATATATATTTTTGTCATACTTTTGATGCTTTACTCAGGTTCTCATCACATCTTTTGATAAGTAAGAGGAAGTTCTAACTTTAAACAGATAAAAATGTAAAGCAAAAATATTGCTCAAATAATAATTGATAAATAACGCCTTTCTTTTTTTATTCAAAAATATGTTTCTTTAGAAAGGAAATTGGAGAGAGAGAGAGAGAAGAGATTCACCTCCCCAAGGTAGGGGAGGGGGTCAAAACTTGGAAATATGGTGGCCATAGCTCAAAGAGCCATGTGGGCACACCAAAGTTTAACAAAGCAATGGCGATAAATAATACCTTTCAAGGATTAGGACTTAAATGTATGTATGGGGTGCCTATTTATAATACATACAGATTTTAAGTTAATTTTCCTGCTCGTATTTTGTTCTTACAGTTCCATATAAATTTTTGCTTAAAAATAAGCCTAACTTAAACGTGAGACAGGAACTGTATTCTATTAAATTCTTTAATTTCTTGTAAGGAAATAACTATTTGGGCTTGCAGGTAGTACAACTTCTCTATTTATCCATTACTTTTAAAATATTTATTTGAAGATGAACAGGACTGCTTTTTCCTTTGCATTGCTTTTCAAAATTGTCAGACACATTTCCATGATGCAGAGAAAATTATTTCAGTAAAATTTTTATCTTTATTACATTTCATGTACAGTTCACTTTAATAAATATTTAACTATTAATTTCAAAGACTTTCAGCTCAACAATAATTCTACTTTACTCATTATTGCTGTTGTATAACTGCATCATTGTGGCCAATACTTTTTGCTTCACCATGATTTGTATTTTTTTAAAAAATCCTGTTTTTCTTTCAGAGAAACTATATCAAAGGCTGCAATAAATTCTAACCCAAGAAAGCAGTCATTCACAGACTGAGAGAGTATTTCATTCACATTGTAAATGTCACATGCTATAGCGTCTAAGGTCAGAAATTCTATGGACACTGAAATAACAGTTATATATCACTTTAATCTGCTTATACCAAATTCAACAGTATCTAAAAATGAGACTTTTATTTTTTAATAAAACAGAAAATTTGAATAAACCATCGAGCTTTAGTTTGAATGATGAAAAATAGCAAAATGAATTTCTGCTATGTTGTGCGTGACCGCTACAGGTCTCCAGAACTATGGAATGAATCTGACAAGATTAGTTTGAAGACTCTGACTCCGGGCCAGAATCCCATGTGTGATCCTTTAGGCCTGACCAGAGGCAATTACACAAGCTTTGTCTGGAAGGCCTCAAGGGGAAAGCTGCCCTCCCACACCAGCCTTGCTGCACAGCCAGTCATTACTGTGTCCTGGAGGGAGTTTCAGTCAAGAACTCAAGGTTCCCCAGGCCAAGCATGAAGGTCTCTTTATCAGGAGACTCATCTGAGGCACATTTCAGGAGGCTCTGCCAAGACCTTGTTAATGGAGGACTCGGACTACCACACTTTTCTTCATTCTGACTCAGTACTTCTCATTCTTAGCCCACCTCTTTCTTCCTCTCGAAACCCCTTGGATTCACCAAAAGGACGGGGGCTTCTGGGCCATTGATGCTTCCCCTCGCTTGTGCTGCATGTCATCCGACCTTCATCTGCATGTGGAAAATGGCACCCTGGGGAGCTGGTGACACTTTCTGCCTCTTCTTACACTACTATAGATAGTGAATAAAGCCTTCATTGTTACTTTCAGTTTGGCTTGTCCTAAATTGACCACCTTGACACCTGAGAGTTTGACATGGTTCATAACCCTACACTTTTCACTTGGCAGCTTTCCTTGGACATTTTTTTTTTTTTTTACAAAACCAATCACCAAGGGTGAGTAGACATTTTTGTATATTGGGAATTTTCTACTGAAGAAATGCCCCCTTACTTCCAAAAAATGCACATGCTATTGACTATATATACCCGTATTCATAGATAATGCAAATAAGAATGATAAAGATCCATTTGTCTGTCTAAAACTGATAGCATCTGAAAAAACCAGTCCTAGAAAGCATCTCCATGATGTCACATGGAAGCCACAAGTAGTATGTGCTGTGTTCAAAATTATTGAGGTGTTTGGTTTCCATTACTGTATTTGAAAATATGTGGCTTTCTGTAATAACAATGCCATATTTACAGCTTAACAACTAATATAATGTAAATGTTGAATCTTCTTTCTTGACACTTCAGGCATCAAAGTAATCTCTCATGAGAAAGAAGTAGTTATTATTCAAGCTACATTAGTAAAGAGACCAATATTATGTGCAGGAAAACAAAGTTTCATTGTCTAACAGATGCCTAATTAGGGAGTGGAGCTCTTGAATCAAGTGAGGCATAGAAATGGATTATATAGCATTTATATGTGGAGCACATTATTTATCAATAGAGGTAATAAATGTTGCTTTAAAGGGAAATGCACTAAAGATTGGTTGAACTTTGAGCTGGTAATTTTTTGTCTTTTTCAATTCTTTAGATGATCAGACATATCAACTTTGCCATTATTGCTTCAGTTACATTAAGCAATTGATTATTTTTCCCAGTGAAACATCTCAATGACCATAAAATCCAAAAAACTGGTTTTTGTAAAGTTTTCTTTTCAGACACACACCATGAATTTTGTTCAATTTAGAGAAGAATCTGTGAAATAGCGATGAATAAAAGCAAGCTTTCTGGCACTGCTGGAATCCACAGATGAGCTGAATTAAGATAGCATTGGTAGAAATGAAATGTACTGTAAAAAAACAGCTGCTTTGTATAATGCATATGTCTAACAGTGGTTGCTATATTCTTTTTTCATTTTTTTTTTAAAGGAGACACTTTAGCCCATGTAGATTTTTATCATATGCATAACTCAGCTGAATATCTCAACACTATTCTGAGTTTTGAACATAAAGATCTTATGCTATAATTACTTATTAAATATTATTGTATATAAAATGTGCTTCCATGATCAAGTACAAAAGACTCTGAGAGTAGAAGAAATTGTTCTGCCTTTTTGGGACAGTAAGTGAAGTTTGATCTGATGTCAGAAGGAGGTTAACAATGCCTCATACTCGCAACAGAAATAATGGCTTAAAGAAACTTTTGTAATTTTAGAGACATTCATGACTATGTAAATCAAACCTGTTGATTTTCTTTATTAGAATTTTGCCCTTGCAAACAAAAATAAATAAATAAGTAGACAGCCTCTCTGGAAACTAAAACTTATTGACTCATAACCTGTACATCCATCAGTTTAATCCTCTATTTATTCTCTTATTTTTCCCTCCTTCACACTTCCATTTTTGGTCTAGTCTTCATTTCTTCCTTTGTAATGCAGACTAACCTGTTTTGGGGTTTATTTTCATGTGTGTTTATGTTTACAAAAATAAGCCCTCTGTAAATTCCTTTAGGGTCAGAGTTTCAAGGAAAACTTTATCATTTATGACCGTATGACTATATTTTAGAAGTATGCCCAACTCTTGGTAAAGGCAGCACAAAATATACTACTTGTTTTGACATCTTAATTTCAGGATATCATTTGAATCACTGAGCTTATCTATATCAATTTAACTGTCAGGAGGAACAATCAACAGCATCTTAGAGAAGAGGAGTTTGATATCTGGGCTGGTTCTACGATAACTATAACTCTTCCCCTTCTATACAGGTGTAAGGAACAGGATGGAGTCTGGGCAGAAATGGCAACTTTCTCACTTCAACTGCCCATTGATAGACGCTTGTATTGATTGTCACTGTCTTGACTAATATTGTCTGGTCTTGAATGACAACAATATTGCAGGTATAATAAAATGCTGGCTCTATCTTGAAGGATTCAATCTTCTTTTGGAAGATTCTGAGGTGGTGCCTAGATATAGAGTCAACTTCTAAGGCAACTGTAACTGTGGTTGTCTGTGTTTGGGCTAGTCTGCCCCTTCATAAAGCCTTGGGTGACTGTCTGATCCCAATTATTTTAAGCCCTTTTAAAAACTGAGACACATGAAACCTTTCAGTCCTCAAGTGTCAGCCCTTGATGTCAATGTTGGATCACCCTCAAAATCCCACTGAATGTTTTATTTCACAAGTTTACCTCTTTAAGAGTACTCTGATGTGATAAATAGCCCATGGGCTATTGTGACTTAGTTGAAAACGTTATTAGATGGCTATGCAGTGTTAAATGCAGAGGCACGAGCACTACCAGGGAGCTCCAATGACCCATTTAATTTTTAAGGCATGCTTAAAAGAACCTACAGAAAATTGAAGGGACTATTGAGTTAAAGAATTATACCACTTAGGAAAGTAAGTGTGTATGTGTGTGTGTGTGTGTGTGTGTGTGTGTGTAGAGAGAGAGAGAGAGAAAGAGAAAGAGCGATCTGGAGTAAGGGAACCAGAAAATGACAAAGAAGGAATAATTTAGGTAACTGATTCACTACCAATTTTGCAGTTAGCTTGAGAATCAGTATTGGGGGAATATAATAGGGTCTAATTCAAAGTCAAGTGACAGAGGAATTCTCACTGAATTATAATGTAAATTGAAGATGTGGCATGTCAGTTTCTGAGATACGAAATGCTTCAAAGGAACTAAAATGAGAAGGCATGGATTTCAAAATGGATAGATTTCTCTTTTGATATATTTGAGTGGAAAATAGAGGACCTATTATAATCAGTTATCCTTTCATCTTAATGGAAGACCTTGTGAAGTAGTGAACGAAATGTTCTAAGTTTTGATCAAGTAAAGTATTCACATGATTTTTTCAAAAAATGGAACATATGTATTTGACATAAAAAGCAACTATCCCTTCTGAATTATTTTCATATTTTGTCCTGCTCCTTGCAGAAACACACACACACACATATATACAGCACACACATACACTTTGAGATCCGCTGGATCTTTTCTTAAAACCTAATTTTATCTAAAATGTATTCCCTTACTGCTACTTTGTAAACAATTTAAACCACTATCTATAGACTTTTTACTCTGAAAAATGAGGATATAGCTCGACTACAAACTTCCTTATCTTTTCTCTCCCTCTCTTTCCCTTCCCTTCCCCATTCTTTTGATAGTTGTATCATTGATTGCCTTTCTTGAAAGCCTTTAAATACATTTTTTGTAAATATAAATAATATACTTGCACATCTGTTATTCCATCAACTGTGCAAAGTGTAATGGCAGCCATCGTTGGCTACTATATAGCAGCTATTTTTTCCTTTCTGACTTGGATTAGAGAATTCTGATGCTATCCTTGCCTGGAAAGTTGGGGCATGGCTGTGCATTGTGGCTCAGCCTGTAATCCCAGCACTTTGGGAGGATGAGGCGGGTGGGTTGCCTGAACCCACGGGTTCGAGACCAGCCCGGGCAGCTAGGCAAGACCTCATCTTTACAATACATCAAAAATTAGCCAGGCATGGTGGCACACCCCTGTAGTTCCAGCTCCTTGGAAGGAAGGCTGAGGTGGAAGGATCACTGGAGCCCAGCAAGTCGACGCTGGGGTGGCCGTGAGCATGCCACTGCACTCCAGCCTGGGTGACAGAGTGAGACTCCAACTCAAAAAAAAAATAAGAAAGAAAGAATGTTGGGACAATCATAGTGGCGCCATCACAGAGTTGGGATTAAGGTTCTTGAGTAAATATATAGTACTTAAAATAGTGTCTGCTAGATTAAATGCTCAGTAAGAGTTATTATCATATTATTACTAAGACGATAATTTATGAGGATAATTTGAGTTCCTTTTCCAGCATCAGAGGAAAAATATAAGTTTATAGGTAAAACATGAGAATGACATTTCCCTTTGTTAACAGTTAGTTGAAGAATGGGCATATCACTCTATTGGACAATGAAATATATGAGAAGTCAACTTTGGGAGGTGGGTGGTGTCTTGAAATACTTTTCTCTGATAAGAAGTGGAAGCACACAAAACTCCTCAATTAAAAAAAATTGATCTCCCTTCTACACTTGCATTCTGTTTAAAATTATTGCATATAAGGATGATGCTTCAGTCAACAGCCAACTTTGTGGGAGAAAGGGCAAATGCACCAAAGATGGCAGAGAAGAAAGGTAATGCCTGGTCCTTGATAAACAGAACAAATGTCCCAAAAGCTCAAGGAAGACTCAATCCCAGACATTTTGTTAAAGAAAAAGTAAATGATCCTATGTCTTATGTCCCCTATATTTGGCTTGTTTCTTGTTTGAGCTGAACCACCCCCTAACATACATCGTCACTTTATGTCTTCATTTTCTTTTTCTTTTTTTTTTTTGAGTCAGAGTCTCACTCTGTTGCCCAGGCTGGAGTGCAGTGGCACACTCACGGCCACCCCAGCGTCAACCTGCTGGGCTTCGGTGATCCTTCCACCTCAGCTTTCCAAGTAGCCAGAACTACAGGTGCGCACTACCATGCCCAGTTAATTTTCTGATGTATTGTAGAGACAAGGTCTCACCAAGTTGCCCGAGTTGGTCTCAAATACGCGGGCTCAGACAATCCACTGGCCTCAGCCTCCCAAAGTGCTGGGATTACAGGCTAAGCCACCGAGCCCAGCCTATACTTTCATTTTCTTCTGTTCTCTCTGCCTTGCACTTTACAGATGTATTTGTCTCTGCTTTTATTTCACTTTCTCAGAGCAAAAGAACGAACGCACCACTTCACTTTCCAGGGCAAAATAATAATAACAATAATAACAATAAAGAAATACTTGCTTGGGAGATGATTTCCAAAGAGATTAGAGAATATTCAAAATGAGCCAGAGATTTAAAAAGGCAAGACAATGAAGAACCAGGAGGGGATTAAGCCAGAGAGAGGGTTAAGACCTAGTATAAGAAGAGGTATGAAAATACAGTACCCCGTTCAAATCAGCAGTTAAAGAACACTTGCACAATCACTTATAAATAAGAGTAATTCACATGGCTTTAATTAGAAATGTGACACTTCATATAGGGGATGTAAAGAAATAAAAAAGCATGAAAACTAAGAATTCAGATAATGCAGACAAATAAACAACGGAAAAAGATAAAAGAGTTGGAAATAGACCCAGCAGGAAATGAGCTGTCGATTTATGATTGACACAGTTTTTCACATCTGTGGGAAACTGTTGAGTTATTCAGGCATATGTACTGAAAAAAAAAACGATGAATCATATTTAAAAAACTTGATCCACACACTACACACACACACACACACACACACACACACACACACACACACACACACGTGCATACACACAAAAACTGCAGTAAAATTCAACCTAAATAATTACTGAAACATATTGAGTAGAAAAATATTTTTGAATGTGGAAGAACTTCTTAGGCAGGAATCAAAAAAGCATAAGCTTTTAAGGAAATATTTAATACATCGCTTTAAAATTAAAATGTTCTGAACTAAGTCAACATAAACAAGAGTCAATCCATGCACAGAGAGATGTTTGCTACACTTACATGGACATGGAAATACTACACAAAGGACTCTAAATTAAATGGAAAAGAACAAAATTTTGGTAAGATATCAGAAGGAAAAACATCTTTTTAAATGTGTATACAAAAGAATAGTTAAGCCGGGCTCGGTGGCTCAGCCTGTAATCCCGCGCCTTTGGGAGGCTGAGGTGAGTGGATTGCCTGAGCCCGTGGGTTCGAGACCCGCCTGGGCAGCGAGACCTCATCTCTACAATAAATCAAAAAATCAGCGGGGCGTGGTAGTGCATGCCTGTAATTCCAGCTCCTTGGAAGGCTGAGGCGGAAGGATCACCGGAGCCCAGCAGGTAGAGGCTGCGGTGGCCGGGAGCAGGCACTGCACTCTAGTCTGGGTGACAGAGTGAGACTCCAACTCAAAAAAAAAAAAGAATAGTTAATCTTACAGGAAGCAGGAAGAACTTCTCTCTATTACTCTTCCCTTGAAATATTGGACCTTTTCCCATGCCCCCTGCTATCATCTGTTCATAAATAAATCTTCAGACTAAATTATTCCCCTGTGTTTCATTCTCCCCTTAGATGGCTTCACAGTTATTCTCCATCTTCTGGATTAAGTCTTAAATTATATTTCTGTAATCGACCTAAGCAGTTTACTACACCATTTTGCCACTTGGACTCATATTGTTCAGTTGTGTTCATCAAGTCTAATTTTGGTAGCCAGTTGCTTTTATAGAATTGATACCACGATTCCCAGCTAGCAGATTTTGTCCTGATATTAAGCTCCTGTCCACAATCTCACTGTAACATCCCCAAGTCCTGTTTCTTTAACCTCAACCACCCAGATGTAGTCATTTGACTCAATGGCTTGTTATATCTTTAAGATTACTGGATATGGTTCACAAAAAGGAAGCCCTTTAATACGTATTAAATTATTATTCTAATGTAAATAAGTATATTCTAGAACATATATTTGTGGTATCTCCTGATTTAGGACTTGTTACAAAGTTCAGCATGTAAGACAATAGCAGTGATTGTTTTAATACATAATAAACATGAGGTTTTTTTAGCCTCATTGTATAAAAAAGGGATGTTTTTAGTAATTTCACCTTCCTTGTAATTCTCCCATTATTCTAACCAAGAAAATGTAAAGGAATATATTAATAGTGAAAAAGGAAAGTAGGATAATTTTTTTCAAATATTTCATGTAGCAAGAAATAATCTTATATTCTAAAAATTAGTTGTAAGATAGATCATATTTTCTAATTCTGAGAAAAATCTTAAATCTCTTTCTTAGGGAATGCAATTCCAATGATATAAAACTGAGACAGATGGGTCTTTATTAATCTGTGTAAAGGACAATCTCTTGGATATAAAATCTGTAACAGATGCCTCAGGAACCTTTTGTAATAGAAATAAAAGAGGGAATGTTCAGAAAAGTCTTATTATTTTATTAAAGCCATATTAAGCAGTCATGAAATGAAATATTAAAATGTGTATTTACAGTATTAGATGTCTTTTAAAATGTGCAGTTTTTAATGTTTAAGTCACTTTCACATGCTTTACCTATCAGATTAAGATATTCCATAAACTTTGAGGTGAAGTAACAACAAAAGAAGCTTCATTTTGCATTTCTTGAGATCCTGATAATTAATATGCTCTGTGGCGATGCCGGTGTGCCACAGTATTGGAAGTTGTGCTGATAAGGACATATAAGAAATGCCTATTTCACATGGCTTTCCAAAATTTTAGAAACATGGAAGAATTTACCGATGACATACAGGAAAAAGAAATTATTCTGTCTTTGGGAATAAATCTATTATGCACATAAGGGGTCGCGATTTAAGATGTAAATTAATAAATGATATAATAAATAAATCAGGTAAATAAGCTAGAATAAGTTGAATGGAGTCATTTTTTATAGAACGATTTGTTAGTTTTCATAACAATGTCTGCAAATCTGCATTTCATAAATAGCATTACAAGCAGGAAACACTGACAACAGAGAGGACGGAGGAAGAGATTTGTTCTTCTTAGAGCGTTACAGTAAGATTTGCTTAAACAACCACTAAATACAGTGGACGATGTTATTGATTATTTCACAGAACAAATGTATTTTTGCCTCTCCTAATAACATACAGGAAAAAGAAATTATTCTGTCTTTGGGAATAAATCTATTATGCACATAAGGGGCTGCGATTTAAGATGTAAATTAATAAATGATATAATAAATAAATCAGGTAAATAAACTAGAATAAGTTGATGAAAGGGAATAATAAGAAGAAGATATATGGATCTAGAAAGAGGGGTGGGGGCAGGAGAGAATAAGAGGAAGAAAATGGTTTGGTAGCATTTTTGAACAAATGTTAAGCGCCAGATGCTATTCCCAGCACTTTGTATATACCATTTAATCTTCAAAACACCACATGTGGTTAATAAGATAGATTTTGTTCCTATCCTCACATTTTATACATAAAAATTTCCCCACTGAGTGAATGGTGAAGTCAGAATTTAGACCCAGGCATTCTGGTTGTAGAACTCACAGTGTTTATTTTCTGCTGCCTCACGAAACAAGCTAGTAATGAAAACTCTGAGTGAGTAATACAGAAATAAGTTAAACAAGAGTAGAGCAGATGGCTGATGGTCAGAAAGGACAGCTGAGGAGATGGGTGGGGAATGGACTTTGGGAAGTGATGAACAAGAAAAAAGCAAGAAGAGCCGGTGAGCACTTGGTCTGATGACTTCATGCAGATCGACTCATTTTTCAGTTTCCTTAGCGGCAAGACACTGAGACAGAATGAAATTGAAGGTGGAGACTAGAAAAGCCATTTTGCTATGTCTTTGTGTGTATACAGACATATGAAAAGACAGGCAACAGATATAGCACAAGTGACTTTTATTGCCATGTCTCAAATGTCTATATTTCTCTCCCTATAAACTTAAAATCATTCATTTTCATTGTAAAAACAATCCAATGAACACTAATAGAGTTATGTTTGAAGTAAATTTCTTTAGATCTGCCAATCCTAGACCCTCGAGTAAGCCACTATTAAAATTTTTTTGTTTTGGCCTATTTGGAGACATTCAAAGGACATCATACAGCTCTGCAACCTGTTAACTGCAAATCTTTGGCATGTTCCTATCACTGAAGATCTCATTTTCAACAGTATATATGCTCCATACTCATTTACAAATCACACTGTTAATCTGTTTTTAAATTATATCTAACAATATTACAAAATTTTCAAAGAGTAGTTATTTTTCTAAATATTATACAAATATCACTAATTTTACTTCCAGAATAATTCGTGGGACAGGTACCCTTTAGTGCTGCTTATAGATAAAGGTTATACAGATTCAGAGAGGACAAATGACTCACATCTTGTCACACAGCTGAAAAATGAAACAGCTGGGATGTGGATCTTGCTTTACTTTATTACAAAAGCATATATTTTTGATTAGTGTTCTTATCAAATCTAGATATTCTTTTGTATTAATTTATGTAATCGTCATTATATATTTATTATGAATATTTGGGGGTTTTACCCTGTCATCATTTTATTCATTTTGTACATTCACTTTTCCTTTCTTTTTGCTATATGGTTTTGTTCTGTTTTAAATCATTTCTCCTTCAGGTTGTTGTTTTACAATGTACCGTATAAATTTAATCAGCATATATAAACTGCTAAATTTACCATTTTTATTTGTTTATTAATTTAGTTATTTTATTTTTTTTGAGTTGGAGTCTCACTCCGTCACCCAGCCTGGAGTGCAGTGGCATGCTCACAGTCACCCTTCCGCCTCAGTCTTCCAAGTAGCTGGAACTACAGACACAAGCTACCACAGCTAGCTAATTTTTGATTTATTGTAGAGACAAGATCTCGCCAAGCTGCCCTGGCTGGTCTCGAACCTGTGGGCTCAGCCAAGTAGCCTCAGCCTCCCAAAGTGCTGGGATTACAACCTGAACTACCGAGACTGGCCAATATTTACAATTTTTAGAAGATGCATAATTGTCTCTTGCATGAAGTTGAGGATGTGAGGGACATTATAGCCTACCAACCTTTCTGTATTCTATTTCTCAAGCTTTTTTTCTCCAAACTACCAAGGTTTACACAATTGCCAATTCTATGTCCCTAACTTCCAAAGTTGTTTTGATGGAATTTTATGTTGAGAATTTATTTCTATATAAATAAACAATTATTTTCAAGTCATGCTTTTCATCCCTGATTCATATACACTGATCCCTCACTTAGTTGGTTGAATATTTTAACCAAGAAATTTTCTTTCTCAAGAAAGTTTTATAGAGGCTGCATTCATTGATCACAAGTACGTTAGAAAAGACTTTCAGTTCATATTTATATAAATAAGATACAATTGTCATAAAATGTTTAGGATATATTTCTTCCCTGGAACACTCTTTATATATCGTTTAACTGTTGGCTAACATTTAATTTGCTGAAAAGATTCCTGAAGCATTATTTTGTGCTTTCATCTTATACATAACTTGAATTTTCTGCCTGAAGACCATCGGATTATTCCTTGATTCTTCAAGTTCAATGTTAACCGCAGAGGGGCCACTGTTATTCATTTTATATCAACTTTCTAGAACATATTTTGCATCTTTGGTGTAGAGATTCAATTTATATAATATTTCAAGACATATCTTTTTCCTTTGTTTTCTTATATTTAATTTCTTTACTTCTAAAAATCCAATCACATTCATGTTTTATGTCCTGTGTCTTTCCAGACCTTTTATCTCATCAGTCACTTCTGGTTTTTAACTTTTTTGGTGTATTTTTCATATGTAGTTTTTCCTATGTTTTATTTCTTTTTGTGTGTGTGAAATTATTTATATTTTCAATGGTATTTATTCTACCTATTTCTGGTTCCTTTCTTTTAAGTTTATATCATTTTTAAAAATTGTATTTTAGATTTGTAGGGTTCAAGTGCATGTTTGTTCCATGGACATATGGCGTATTGGTGGGGATTGGACTTCAGGTGGCCTGTGTCTCACATACTGAATATTATGCCCAATAGATAATTTCTTTTTTTTCTTTTCTTTTTTTTAATGTTAAGAAAGAAAAGTTTATTTAAAAGTAAGTTAGAGAGAGAAAGAGAAGGAAGAGAGAAGATTCACCTCCCCAAGGTGGGGGAGGAGGACCAAAGCCAGGAAGCATGGCGATAGCCATGGCTCAAAGAGCACATGGCCACACCAGACTCTAGCAAGGCAATGGCCCAGATAATTTCTGAACCCTAACCCTCCTCTTCACCTCCCCCCTTGTAGTGTCCTCAATATCTAGTATTTCCATCTTTGTGGCCATTTAGCTTCCACATATAAGGGAGAACATATGGTGGTGAGTTTTCTGTTTCTGAGCTAGTTCACTTAGGATGATGATCCCCTGCTCCGTGTTGCTGCAAAGGATGTGATTTCACTCTTTTTTATGGCTGCATCATATTCCATGGTGTAGGTATACCACATTTTCATTTTCCCATTAATCACTAATGGCCATTTAAGCTGGTTCCAATGTGGTTTTCATTTCTGTACAGACTTTGTTATTATTTTCTTTCTATTTGTGTGTGTTTAGCTTGCTTATGTTTCATCTACTTTTTTAAAAAATCACGTTAGAAATTGTTTTTATCATTTATTTAAGACTTTTTAGATTCGCATTTTAAAATTATTTTAAGAGTATGGAAATTTATCTGTGTACATTTCTTTTTGTTACCTGGGTTGATTTATTTTTTATGAAGAGCATTATTTTGAGTATTGTAATTATTACTTTCTTTTTCTATAATATCTATATATATGCTTGGTGTTGAAACTTTTTTGCTTCCAACATCTCTCTGAACAAGATAATTCTATCTGATCAGCTGTTAGCTCAGAAATGGTTAAGGTAAGCAGATGAGTATTGATCTGGGGTCATCATAACTTCAGCAAGAAAATGCTGAGAAATCATCTTTTGACATTCCCTTTTCAGGACAAGCAGTCACCCAGGCAGTGCTGGCTCTCAGAAGCTTATAGCATTTAGATATTTTGCCTGATGGTAGGTCTTGATCTTTATTTAGTCAATTAAACCCCTGGCTGTCAAATTGGATACCAGTCATCATCCTCTGTTCTGCATTATGATTCCTCACCACAATGTTTTTCATTCTTCCTTCATCCGTACTCTTTATTGTTTATTTGTTTAATGAGTCCCAAAAGGTGGCATAGTATAAACAGGCTATTACTTTACTTGCAATTTTTTTCGCATTTTGACCATTGAATATATATCTTCTGAATTTCACTATATGAATTGAGTCTAGTTCAACTTGATTCTGTATGTAAGTCACAGTTCAATTAGTATTACAATAAAACTAGCAGTGAATTTCTTGCCTTTATTTATACTTCCATTATACACCAATTAATCAGCCACTAGAGAAAGTTTTGCCTCTCTCTCACTGCAGTGATTTTCACATAGTGCTCTAAATGCAGTTGTATTTCAAATGCTATCATGAAAAGTTATGAAAAGTCCTCAAAATAGAGCACCAAACTTTTTAAAGCAAGAAAAGCATTTATTTTTGGACATATTGACAGTAATATTCACACACCTTTACTGAACTACTCTACAGTTAAATAAACAAGAAGTTATTACTATTTTATTAGCCACTCATAGGAAAAGAGGAACATATTAAGATTAAAATATCAAATAATTTCTAAATATCATTTTTATCAAAGCCAAATTTACTTTATTCTTTTCTGAAAGATTTTCTTACATCATTTGAAAGAGGCAAAAGATAGAATATTCCCTCAGTATCTGATTTTTATAATCAATGCTTAATTTTTCAACTTTGCTGAAATAGTGTTTTACCTTTTTTTTTGGCATTTTAGATCACTTTCTTCGATTTTTGCTTGAGCATATCTGACTTTCAATTGTAAACCCTCAGTAATAAATCTTTAAAATCTGATTATACTTTCATTTAATACATGACAATACTGATTATTTTTTCCTATTTAAAAAATTATTTGTTAGCAATGAAACACATTGAAATTACCTTTAATATCCAGTTTCTTATGTGTCTGCAGCTGTTTCTTATTTTACAGATGTGTGATTTAAACTCATGAAATACACAAATGTTTTTATGTAGAAAAAAGAGCATCTATTTGTATTTTAAGATTATCTACCCTGCCTCAAACGTGAATAGAAGAAATAAAATGATGTTAGCAAAATTCTGATTATAAAGAGAAAATTGCAGCAACCTAGCAATTATTGATCTCAACTGAGACATGCCAATTGCTTTGAAACTTATCCTTATATAATGTGATCCTTTTTTCCATGTTTCTGTTTTCTTGCTGTCACTCTAGAAGTATTGGCAAAGTAGGGTTTGTAGTACAAATTGGCCAACTGCCTGTTTTTGTACAACCCATCAGCAAGGAATAATTTTTACGTTTCAAGTAGCTGGGGAAAAACATTCAAAAACGACATTCTGTAACATGTAAAAATTATATAAAATTGAGGCTTCAGTGGCCATAAATAAAGTTTTATTGGAACACAACCATACTCATTCATTTATATATTTTCCATGACCGATTTCATGTAATAGCAGCAGAATTAAATAGCTGTGACAGAGACCATATGGCCCACAATCTAAAATGTTTACTATCAAGGTCCTTACAGTGAAATAAATGTGCTAAAGCCTGCACTGTAGGAAAAGTTTTTCAGATCTAGCTCCTATTATAAAAAGGTTGTACAGTGCTAAGAGTACAGGCACTGGAGTTCAAAGTCAGTCTTCTCCATCTACCAACTCAGTGACCTTGGGAATTTTACATATTGTCTCTGTGCGTCAGAATTGAATCTGTAATCATAATTGAATCCATTTCAGAGAACTGTTGTGAAGAACACTGCTTAATATTAAAATAAAATTAGCATTTAAAAAATTTTTTCACTTAAATTGTGTAAGACTATTAAAAATTTGTTCATATATTTTTCACATTGAAATTCAGAAAGACAAAAGAAAACCCTAAAATTCAGAGCTATCATATAATGACAATCTAGTAATGTAAATTAATTCATACATTTGCTGTGTTAAATCCTAATGAAGGGTCAGGGTAATGACAGAGACATTTCTTAATCTGAAGAATCTTTAAGCATAGAAAAAGATGAGAAAGGTGAGGAAAAACGATAGTTTCTCAATGTAATGGAGAAGTTAAAACTACACAAAGATATGAGCCTAATAGTCTATAGTCCTTAAACCACTTGATTTAACTCTTAAAACCCAATGAACAAAAGGGAATGCATTCCAGATGCTAGAACACAGAAAAAAGTTGACATTTATTATATTTTTTTCATCTAGTATACATTTGATACTTTTAATAATAAACTAATTTTCCTTCAATATATTAAACTAGCTGAATATACAAATTTACCAATGTAGGCAATTAAAGGCCTTCTGAAAAAATTAAAAGTCTATATATTTGCTTTCTAAGTTTTTGTAAGTTTTGTAAAGGTAACTTAGCTGTTTAGATAGTTAAGAAAAGTTAGAAAATCAATCAATAAAGGTATCTGATCTCAAACCAGGCAAACTGGGGACCAAATGAAGACCCAAACTTTACCTGTACAATGCCTACTTGTATACCTAATCCTGACTGGTACCCCATATCTTTAAAATTAAAAAAATTTAAAAAAGAAAAGATAGAATCAAAGAGCACTAACTTCCATGTTTCAGAAATTTTAAGGTTAGATATGGATCTGATGACTTAGCACAAATCTGCCCAAACGCATAAATATATTTGCATGCTTATATCTTAAAATTTCCTCTGCTTTTAAATTTGTCCTTAAATTATGTGGCAATATTCATAGTGTCTTATTTTTAGTTACAACATTTTAGGTATTCAAGATAAAGTTTTACTGGCAGTCATAAATTCTGTCTGTTTAATTTCTTAAACACAACATTGTTGTGTTATTGTAATGATAACTTTTTACAAGCCCTTAGACTCTTTGATGTGCATATTAAAGTTTATACTTTTGTAGGAAAGAGTATGTCATTATATCCTTTCCAGTACATTTTTAAAAGCCTGGTTTTAGTTTTACTGGTTCTTATCTCTGAGTTTTCCCATCACAACCTATCAAAGTATAAGGGTCATAGTTTTATATGGATTATAAATTTCATCAAAAAATACTGTATGTATCCTTGATATAAAATTCAATACCTGGTAACCAAATTGGTAGTAATGAAAGTCTGAATAGTGGTTATGTCTGATGGTCAGTGGACACAGATATTGACTTGAAGGGAACAAAAGGGAACCTATTGGAGAAATAAAAATTTGTATAGCTTGATCTTGGTAGTAATTTTACAGAAATGCATATATATAACAATATATCAAGCTGTGTGGTTAGTTGTATATTTTAATAAATTGCACCTTAGTGTTTAGAAAAGAGAAATGAGAAAAGGCAATACCACTTTTCTGTTATAGTAGAGTTTTCAAATTGTAGCTCATCAATAAAATTTGAAACTGTTTACTGAGTGAATGAAAAGAGGCCAAGTCAGGAAGTAAGACTCCATGGAGGGTGAAAAACTAGAAATCACCCTCAGGGGCCACTGGAAAGTGGTGAGAGCATTTGTGAAACACTCCAAGTCTAGCTTTCTGTTGTTCATTTATCAACCCCCTGAAATCACCACAGCTTTTTCTTACTCCTGTTGCCATCCTAAAAAAAAAACCAAAAAACATCTGGGAAAGCGGGCAACAAACAGCAGCAGCTGTGATTATTGGCACAGAAGAAAAGAGGGAAGCACAGAGATGGCAGCATGTAGCAGAACAGCTATAAAATGGGGCCAAGTAGCACCAGCATGTCCAAGGATGGCAGGGACCTGAGTAGCAGAAGGGCCATCCAGCAGCATTTCCACTTTCCAGAGCCACTGAGAAAATTTCAGCACAGATGATTGTTCTTGGCCAAATCAGGAATACATAGCCAATAATTCAAATGTCCCTTTTATAAAAACATGCCCAAGTTCTCAGTATCCCAAACCAATTATACATTGTAACCTGAATGTTTCAACAGCAGCATTCAGCTTGCTAAGTGCTCACAGCTTTCTAAGGAAATCTGAGGTAAGAGGAAACACTTCACTTGTCTGATGACATGATTGATGGCTTCTTCATATATCTCATCAATTTCAGGGATTCTGAGTGAGTGAGCTCTACACCTTGTATTTATGTGACTGTCAAAGATGTAAAAAACAAGAGACAAAGCCTAGGACCATTCACCACAGCATTTAGAAGAAGACTTGCACAAAGTCCAAAGGAAGATGGTAGAATAAATCCAAACATATCACTTATCATGAAAATTGGAAATACACTCAAAACCTGAAGTTGCAATCAGAAGTTGTCATGATGCCATTTAAAAAAACAAATAACTATATATCAGCCAAATCCTATCCAAAAGAAAGGTGGTATTGCCTCATGAGTACAGAAAATTTGACTAAATAAAACATAACATTAAGAATTTAAAAAGTCATATATTGACAAATTATTTGATGCTTTCAATGTGAAAAACCAATTATTAATTTCTATGTACCATGTAATAGAGCCTTGTGTAAAGCAAAAACCAGCTGACAAAATTAAAGTAGAGATTATCAGATTCACCTAAACAATATAATTTTAACATATTACTTTTGTATAGAGAGGTGTATTGACTGAAACCACAAAGTACTGAAAAATATTAAGAACACAATTAATAAGCTTAGCATAATAAGCATATTAAAAACATATCCTTGAGCAATATTAAGCACACATCATTTATAAAAAATCACGCAAATTTTTATAAATTCAAAATGACAGTTATAGTAAAAACAAGTTTTAAATTAATACAGTTTTAAAAGAAAACTAGAATTTACCATTCAGCTAGAATTTTAAAAAATACAAATCTAAGTAAATCCTGGATCAAAAAGAAATCATAAAGCGAATAAACAAATTTTTATGTGAACCATAAAGAAATAATTATAGCATTTGGCTTATAGAATACTTTGATAAAACAAACATTTTAGATTTAAAAACATGTTTTAAATGCTATTTTAGAATATAAAATGAATCAGAATATATCAAAAGAATACGATAAGAGAAAATAAAAAGAAAAGAGTCATGACATGGGACCAAAAGTTAAAAAGAAAGATTAATAAAAAAACTGCTTTTTAGGTCAGGCTCAGTGGCTCAATCCTGTAATCCTAGCACTTTGAGAGGCTGAGAAGAGAGGACTGCCTGAACTCATGGGTTTGAGACTAGCCTGGGCAACTTGGTGAGACTTCGCCTGTACAATAAATAAAAAAAATAAGCTGGGCACGGTAGCACGTGCCTGTAGTTCCAGCTACTTGGAAGACTGAGACGGAAGGATTGTCTGAGCCCAGCAGGTCGAGGTTGCGGTGGCCGTGAGCATGCCACCGCACTCCAACCTGGGCGACAGAGTGAGACTCTGAATCAAAACAAAACAAAAAAAGAACTTTTTAAAAGACTAATATTATTTAAAAACTTATGACAATAATTATAAAGACGAACATATAAAAACACAAATAAAATAATGTGTTTAAAATAGTCATAATCACAGCTCCTACAGATTCTCTAATAAAACAGTTGTGTTCTGTAAACCACTTATATTTTTAGTATGAAAATTAAAAGGCAAAACTAACAAAAACAATAAGAATAATTACAATTTTTAAGAGATAGGCAATATAAAAATCAAGAGAGAAGTCAAAAAAGTTCAAAATATGAGAGGGAGACAGTTAAAAGACAAAATTTTTTAGTTTTTGTTTCCTTGTTTTCTTTTCTTTGTAAACAAAGATAAGCTGTCGTCAGTTTAAAATATCTTGTTATAACTAAAAACTGTTTTCTGTAAATCTCACACTAACCACAAAATAATAGTTTATAGCAGATGCACTAAAAACAAAAAAAAAAAAGCAAAGAATTAAAACATACTTCCGGGCCATAGCCTTGCTAAGCTCTGGTGTGGCCATGTGCTCTTTGAGCTATGGCTGCTGCCATGCTTTCTGTCTGTGACACCCTCCACCACCTTGGGGAGGTGAATCTTCTCTCTCCCTTCTTTCTCTCTCATTTACTTTTACATAAACTTTTCTTTCTTAAAAAATTAAAAAACATACTTACAGAGGAAATTATTTAACCATAAAGGATACAGTAGGAAAGGAAGAAAGGAATAAAAGAACTACAAAAACAATCAGCAAACAAATTACAACATGGAAGTAGTGGGTTCCTGTCTATAACCTTGAACATAAGTGGACTAAATTCTGCAATTAAAATATATAGGATGGTTGAATGAATAAAAACCAAGACCCAACTGCATACTGTTCACAAGAAACTCACTTTACCCATAAGAAAGCGTATAAACTGAAAATGAAGGGAGAGAATAATACATTCCATGCAAAAGGAGGCAGATAAACACACCCCAAAAGAGCAGAAGCTATACATTTTTAGACAAAATGGCATTTAAGTAAAAAATAATTTTTTAAAATAGACAAAAAAATCCATTATATAATGAAAAAATGATAAAGGAAGAGCATATAATAATTGTAAATATATATGCAGCCAACACTGGAGCACATAATATGTAAAGCAAATATTAAAATACATAAAGGAAGACATCAACTGCAATATAATAATAGTAGGAGAGTTCAACAACTCACATTTAGTAACAGACAGATCATACAGAGAGAAAACTAACAAAGAAATGTTGGAAGTAAACTGCACTTTAGAGCAAATGGGCCTAAGAGTCACAAAACATTCTACCCAACAGCTGTAGAATTCATGTTCTTCTTAACGGTACTTGAAACATTTTTTCATATGAGACCACATGTTAGGCCACAAACAAGTCTAAAATTATAAAAAAGAAAAAAGTATCAAGTATCTTTTTTGGCCACAATAGAATAAAGCATTCTACATCAAAGCAGTAAAAAGATCTCAAATAAATACCATTATATCTCAAGGAATAGTAAAACAAGAGCAAATTAAACCCAAAATAAGTTGGAGGAAATAAATAAGAAAGACAAAAGAGAAATAAACAAAATGAAACTAAACGAAATAAAAGAAATAAAACAAAGAGGTGATTATTTAAAAAGATAAACAGGCCGGGCTAGGTGGCTCAGCCTGTAATCCCAGCACAAGGCGAAAGGATTGCCTGAGCCTGCAGGTTCGAGACCAGCCCAGGCAACTTGGCGAGAACTCGTCTCTACAATAAATCAAAAATTAGCCAGGTTTTGTAGCACACACCTGTAGTTCTGGCTACTTGGAAGGCTGAGGCGGGAGGATCACGGGAGCCCTCCAGGTCGAGGCTGCCGTGGCCAAGAGCATGCCACTGCACTCCAGTCTAGGCGACAGAGTGAGACTCCCACTCAAGAAAAAGATAAACAAAATTAATAAACCTTGAGCTAGACTAACTGAAAAAAAGAAAAAAACTTCAAATATAATTGAGATGAAAAATGAGACATTACATGATAGCACAGAAATACAAATAATTAAAAGACAATACTATAAACAACTATACACTCACAAAGAAGAAATGTATAAATCCCTGTACACATAAATTTACCAAGACTGATTAATGAAGAAATAGAAACCTTGAGCAACCCAACAATGAGTAATAAGACCATAGCAGTAATTATTACAAAGTCTCCCATCAAAGAAAAGGCCAGGACCTGATGACTTCACTGCTGAATTCTGCCAAACATTTAGAGAACTAATACCAATTCTACTCAAACTATTTCAACAAGAAAAGCAGAGGAAATACCAACACATTCTATGAGGCCAATATTACCCTGATATCAAAACCAGACAAGAACACAACAACAACAAAGAAAATTAAGGGTCAATATCCCTGATAAGCATAAAAGCAAAACTTCTCAACAAAATACCAGCAAACTGAATTTAACACATTAAAAACATTCACATAGGTTTGCTATACCTTTCTCTTGCTCTGTCTTTAGTTGTAGGAGTGCCAGCCATGATCTTTAGGATGAGAAGGAAAGGTATCGTATCTTTTCCACCCATCTACCTACTATGAGCAACATGACATAGAAATTAATCCAAAATGTTAATTTTGGATAGACAAATAAACTAATGCAATGGAACAGAGAACCCCCATCCCTCTAAAAAAGGACCCCTGTGTGTATAGAAACATAAGCCCTTACGATCCAGGAACTCAAGCTTTAGATATACATGTATATAAATGTTCATGATGACAATATTTATATTCACCAGCAAAAAAGATACCAAGTGGTGTCCAAAATGTAATTACCCTTATTAAAACATAAAATTGAATCTCTACTGTATACCAAAAAAAATCAATCAGGTAGATTCATAATAATATAAAAATAGAAAACCATAAAGCTACTACAGATAATATAGTAGAATATGTTTATCTAATATTGATGGAAGAAACTGTTCCTTAATTAAATGCAAAAACTCGAAAACCAGACATGCTTACACGTTCCATTACGTTAAAAATTAGAACTGATGTTCAGAAAGGTAAGCCAAAGTTGGTGAAAACATTTGCATAGCAGAAAGCTGAAAAGGATTGTTATACAAAACGTATAATTTTTAAAACTTTATAAATAAATAGGAGACAGGTAGTCCCTCAGAAAAACGGAATAAATATCTCAGAGAATGGAAAACACAAATGATGAATAATATATGATAGATGCCTTATATTATGAGTATGCAAAGGCATCCAAATTAAAACCACAATGAGATCATTATACTCAGCATCTGACCAATACTTTCAAATGTTCATAGGATGAAATAGTGGGAAAGATGTTTAGCAAGTAGAATCTTTAAATAATGCTAGTAAAAGGTAAAATGATACAAGTACTTGGGAGTAAATTTTGCACTTAAATATTAAGTAAATTACTTACCTATTAAGTAAATTTTGCACTTATCTATTAAGCTATAATAGATAGCCTGCAATCCAAGAATTCTAAGTATACATATATAAATGTTTATTATGGCAACATTTGTATTCACAAACAAAAAATACCAAATACATATAAAAACCAAAATAAAATGTCATATTAATAGAAAGTAATGCTTTTTAAAAGAGACAAGAAATTAAATATAATCATAGTAGCATGAACGAAATTTAGAAACAATGTTAAGTGAAAAGCAAATTCTAAAGCAATGCATATATAGTGATTTAATTAATATAAAATTTTATATATGCAGAGCAATATATTGTTTCTAAATTCCACTATTTATGGCGCAAATGCCAGAAGCTCATCACCCTAAATCTTACCTCAGTATAAGATTCTAAGAGAATGGTCTTCATAGCAAGCACACTCTTTCATTTCATGCATGAACTCAAACACTTTACTTCCTGGAAAGCTGAGTCCTTAACACAGTCTGGGCAGATACAGATGAACTTTTCCAGTAGTTTGCACCCTTAGTTATATGTTAGAAATACCTGGCAAGGGCTGGACACGGTGGCTCACACCTGTAATCCCAGCATTTTGGGAGGCGAAGGCCAGAGGATCACTTAAGGCCAGTGGTTTGAGACTAGCCTGTGCAAAATAGTGAGACTCTGTCCTTACAAAAAACAAAAATAAAAAATTAGCCAGGAATGGTGGCACTTGCCACCTACTACTCGAGAGTCTATTATTTAAGACTCTGTCCTTACAAAAAATAAAAATAAAAAATTAGCCAGGTATGGTGGCACTTGCCACCTACTACTTGAGAGTCTATTCTTTAAGACTAGGGGTTGAAGGCTGCAGGGAGCCATGATTATTCCACTGCATTCCAGATTGGGCAACAGAGAGCGATCCTGTCTGAAGAAAAAAGATAGGAAGGAAAGAAAGAAGAGGGAGGGGAGGGGAGGGGAGGGCAGGAGAGGGGAAGGCGGGGGAAGAAAGGAGACGAAAAGAAGAAAGACAGGCAGATCTGGAAGGGTTTGAAAAATTCTAATACTCAGGCCACGCATAAGCCAATTAACCCAAAATCTCTGGGGATAGGACCCAGGAAGCTCTATCTTTTAAAATCTTGTCAGTAGATTTCAAGATGTAGCCAAGGCTGAGAACCCTATGTTAGAAAGAGTCCCGATCACTTTCCACTGAAAAATATCTAATGTTCCATGTGGAGGTAATTTTTACTTGACCCTGAATAAACTGGTCAGCCTAGGATTGATGATCTGAAACACTTATTTTTTTTTGTATATAGATTAAAGTAAAACCTTTGTTTCATGTATATAAAGACCAAAATAAGAACCAAAATCTCCAACCTGAGATTAAAACTCTCTGTTTAAAATCATACAACTAAGGAATATATTAGTTAAAAAGGATTATGTTAGTGAGCGCTATCCTTACCAACTCAGAGACCTGCATGATTACTTTATATACGTGAACCTACTTATAATTTACAATGAAATTTGAAAAGTGCTATTCACTCTATCTTTATGAGAAATGCACCAAATAGACAGAATATGAGTTTTTAAAATCTCATATTATTAAATAAGAAAATCCATATAAATGGTTAAATTAAAAACAAAAGTAATTCACAGAGAAGAATATCTTTGTTGCACATTTTATTTTCCTTATTGATGTGGTATGATTACAGAACATGTTTCTAACTGGAATATTCAAAAGTCTCTGAGCACCAACTATGGATATAGGCATTATTAGATTTCTGAATTTAAAGGAGGCTCATTTCTTGTATTTATATTATAACAAGATGGCTATGATTTTCCTTGAGACAGTCATGTTCTTATTTTATAGCGCTTTCAAAAAGATTGATTAAATTGATACATTGTAACATATTTACAAAGTCTTAGTTTTCTGAAATAGAACTATTTTTTAAGACCAATTCTTTATACAAATGCATATAATTAGCTCAAATATTTGTGTTTACCATTCACTTGTGGGATTTTTTTTTTTCCCTCTGCTGTCTTCTGCGAATTTATCCCCATTTTCATATCCTAAGCATGTTAATAAGGAAGTAAACATTATTATTATAAGTCTCATGGTGAAAATTTTATCTTAGTCTTTTAGCAATTCTCTTTGTAGTGTGTGGGTAGAATTATTAATAAACATAATTCTCTTTTTATAAGGCAAAAAAGTATAATAATGATAGAGATACAAAGAAAGCAAAACTTAATATTAAGAAATAAAAATGTATCAAAGAATTGGGAAACAAGAATGATGAAAGTACACAGGTTTCAAGAGATAGTCCTCACTATAACTGGTAGATGAGATTTTCCATTCACTCAAAGGCATATGGGTCTAACTCATATATAAAATCTCCTTAAGTTATTGACAAAAAAGTTAACTTATTTGGGTGAATTAGAGTAGAGCTAGGCTAGACTGGGTCAAATATTGTAGATAATGAACAGAGTTCATTCAAAATTGAACCAGCAAAACCCATAGCAAAAGATATATACCAGATCAGAAAACAATTACTGAGATTGTGTATAGATGCTGTTAATGCCCATCCAGGTTCCCTTTATCTAGCAAATGTACCCATATCTAGCTGTGAATATGGTTTCCTAATGGCCAATGGCCGCCTCCTTCTCTAGAGAATTGACTTAAGTCAAAGGGAACACCTTGGAATATAAATTATCCCTCTAGCCCTTCCTTACTGGTAATTCAACTAACATGAGATTTTGTAAAAGACTGGTACACACCCTTCACCTCACCAGGCTCAAAGCTGGACCAACTCAGTAGTATAATTCAACTTTTGAGTTCTCTTGGGGATCAAAATAAAGTCAGTCTTCACATCCTTATCTAGCATTTGTGTGCTTCCTTATCTCACTTTTCTACCTCCCTTCTACAGAAGGCACTCTCCCTTCTACAGAAGGTAAACAATGAGACGTCTTCCATGATGAGTAGGAATCCCAAGCCCAGGCTCTTTATCTGGTTAACTTAACCTTAAGACAGATAATCTCTTCCCATTGCCTCCCTAGTTCCTCAAGGAGATGCTCTTGATGTTCTGTAGTCTTAGCAGCCTGCATGGAGTGAGATTGATGTCAAATGTGAATTTGATGTGAAGACAAATCAAGTCTAAACTAATACATAAGAAAATTTAAATTATGTATTTCCACATTCAATATTTCTCTCACATCCTAAGACTGCTGATAGTTTTGGTGCAGTGGGCCTGGTTACATTCTTCAAAGATCCTATCCTTGATTGTGAATGTGGGTGTCTAGCCCTTGTATGCAATCACCCTCTAATTCCAGATGGTACCTCTAACTCCAGTGATACATCTTTAATTTGGTAGCAACACATTTGCATTGTACATTACAGGACTCTTTCAGTTTGTAAAACTGTTGAAGTGACTGGCTTTGTTTTACCTCATAGTCCTCAATTATGCACTTGTGATTACATGGCCTGCCCTCACCAGATGTTTCTCCGTGTTTTATTTGTCAATCTTTACTCTATATCACTCAACTGACAATGGTATCAGTTGATGATGGCTTATAACCTGCAAGGTTTTCAACAGAAAAATAAGCTGGTATGTTCAACCACACAGTTGAAAACATCAGGCCCAGTGGGGAAATATCTAATTAGAGGGGGTTGCTCAGAGGATGCATTTCCATTGCAGCTAGTTTAACCTAAGAATGCAATGTGTATCTCTCTTTTTCTTTGTTGGCATTAATTCAATACACCTATATGTTGGGCCTCGTTTAAGTCTGAGACTGTAAACAATGGTCATGTTAACTCAAACCTTCATTTACCCAGGACAGTGTTTCTGGCATGCCTCTATCATTTGGGGCCTCTGAGAACAACAGACTATCTTTTCAATAGTTGAAAAGATCTCTTTGTCTTGCCATTCCTAAATCCCAGCAAAAACTTAATTTCAGGACAGTAACTAGGTCTCTGCTTATGCCAGTACGCAGGCTGATGACTTATTTAATATATGAAAACTCATGGTGCCACATCCTACTTGCTTTTGTAACAAGACACATTTGCTTATTAAGTGACTAGTTTGCACTTATCAAAACCCATAACTCTTTTTGATAGAGACACTCAATGTTTGGTGTGGATTTGATGTAAAGACAAATCAAGGTGCTTCCATTTCTTTAATCGTAGACAACGTGGATTGCTCTTCCCAATTTCTTGATATTTTCACCTTCTCTTTTAATCTGGTTGGTATTTACTTCAATTCCTGGGCCCAGACAATCCCAGAATGTCTGATCTGCACACTTGACCTATGCTATTAATTCCTTGGTAGAGAGACTCATGTTCTCTAATAATTTCTTTTAACTTTTTAAATGTCTAATAGTGAGGTATTGACCACATGGGAATTCTCAAACTTAGGGGCAAAATGAAGGAATGACATAACAGTACCTGGTCCTTCTCTTTACTCAGGTGTTTCCACTATGAACTGCCTGCTCCAGGGAGAGTAAGGCCTTAGTTAGCTGCTGACACAGGCTGTTCTAAAATTGATTCCACATCTCTTACTCCGAGAAGATTTAGGCCTAGTCCCCGTAGTGCATTTATTAAACCAGAGGAAGGCTAAAGACTCCCTTTCAGACTCCATGTTCTATCATGAAGAGTGCCAGTGACTCTAACTAGAGGCTATCTGGACTTGATAAATTCCCTGAACTTCTGTTAAGGCAAACACTTCTCCTTATTGTACCAGTTCTCAGTCAGCTGCAAGGTGCAAGCCACAGGGAGCTACCACGTGAAACTGAAACCCAGGTGTGTGGTTGCAAACATAGCAAATAAAAATACAAACGCCCAGTTAGATTTGAAATTTAGCTAAACAACTATCTTTAATACAAGTATGTCCAAATATTGCATATTAATATTATCCCTTTATACTAATTTTTAAAAATTTTATCTCTGGAATTCACATTTAACTGGGAATCCTATAGTTTATCTGAAAAATTTACCCAGGGAGACAGCCCCAATAAAGGAGAAATCTGACTAGGAGTTTCTGACTAATCTGCCACCGATGGATGGCAGAGTGTGGAGGATACTGTGGCTTCCCCAGGAAGGCCAGCTCAGCCTCCCAGGTCCCTGGACATGTCCGTGAAACTATACACTTGAGACATTCCATGGCGAGAGTAACCTTTGCCTTGGCCATCAAGCCAAGACTTGAATGTTCCCCTTGGCTGGAATCAAGGTTCCAAGACTTTTCTACTACAAAGCTTCAGTTATTCACAACCCTCCAGAGAAATGACTCAGCAGCACGTAATCAGCCTCTCACATCATTAACCTTTCTCTAAATACCTTCACAAAGAGCTCATTGCTCAAGTGGGATTATAGCAGGTTCTTTCCCCCAGTGAATGAGACGAAAAAGCCATTACCTTAGGATTTCACGCTTACCTCATTATGTTCCTTCACCTTTTCTCTATTCAACGTATGATATCCTTGCTTATTTTGTAGACTGCATCAAACAAAATTGGTCAGATTACAAAGCTCAGATACTGATGACTCAGATTTGTTTGTATATGCCTTCTTTTCACTACTTAGAAATAATCACAAATAGACAGTTAAGTTCATAAACACATGAGAGTGATATGGCTCTCTGTTGCCTAATTTCCCACTGAGGTGCATTGACTGCTAGGCGGTCTTAGCATCCCAGTCGACATATGGAATCTGATTTTTTTAGTCACGTTGAGCCTGGTTTCCTGGTAAACATTTGCTTGTCACAAACCTTCATCAACCTAAGACTGGCTCTGACCTACCCATGGGAATGGAGAACCATAAGGATACAACATGATTCTCCATCGTGGAGACACCAGTGTGCTACAAAAAGTGGAACAAGATAGACCTCATCCTCCTCTATTCATCTGATGAAATTATATGCAAGATAATTCATACGCTTGTAAATAGAATTAAAATTTAAATTAGAATTTGTAAATAGACTCTTTAAATCATTAAAAAAGACATAATTTAAGAAAAAAATAAATTATAAAAATAGGCAAATACAAAGTTGACTCTTAAAATCTAATCTTACCAGTCAGGTGCGGTGGCTCAAGCTGTAATCCCAGCATTTGGTGAGACTGAAGTGAGGGAACTGCCTGAGCCCATGGGTTTGGGAACAGCCTGGACAACTTGGCAAAACCTCATCTCTACAGTAAATCAAAAGATTAGTCGGAAGTGGTAGCTCATGCCTGTAGTTCCGGCTACTTGGGAGGCTGAGGTGAAGAATCGCCTGAGCCCAGCAGGTCGTCACTGGGGTGGCCATGAGTGTGCCACTGCACTCTAGCCTGGGCAATGGAGTGGGACTCCAACCCACAAAAACAAACAAACAAACAAAAAACAACCTAATCTTACCAATGACCTAGAAAGGAAATTGAAACATACACTCTAAGTAGCACTTTCAACCCTTAGAATTTTAAAAAGTGAAAAGATAGATAATAGCCAAAGTTGACAACGATGAGGAAAATAAGAGAATTCTCATATACTGCTAAAGAAATGGTAAGATAGCATTGCCTATTTGAAGAGCAAGCTAACAGCATCTATTATTTTTAATGTTAATATCCTTCAATTTATCAATTCCACTTTGGGTAAATATCCTAATAAAACTTTTGCACATGTAAAAAAAGAAATGAAAAGAATAATATTGTGTGCAATAACTAAAGATTGGAAACAATTTAAATGATCACTGATAAAATAAAATAAATACATCAATACTATGAAATACTAGGTAGTAATATAAAATCATATATTATACATATTTGCTATTTTCATTTTGTAATATGTCATATACATATTTTCAGAAAAAAATATGAACTTGGTTCTATTAATGTGAAAGTAAATGAAACTAAAATTATACTTAGTAAAAAAAAGATTCATGGTAAAGACCAACTAATAACAATAATATTTGAAAAGAACATGAGATTTAGGGAAGGGAAAAAAAGAAAGTTTTTGCTGTTACTTTGAATATTTGAAATCTCAATTTATTATGAAATAATAAACTCAAACACATGCACACATGTATGTGGTAGAATAAGAATGGATGCAAATTCTTTGACATTTCTCCTTTTGACAGATTGCATCTGTACACCTTCCCCTTGAATCAGGGTGAACTTTGTTTATTGAGTTTCAATAGACCAATAAAACATGGCAGCACTGATGCTGAAACTGTTTTCCGGACCAGGCATGAATAAACTGTCCTCTTCCACTATTGCTGTCTTGGAATACTCACTCTTATGATGTTTCCTCTAGGGACCCAGTTGATGGTCTGCAAGAAGCATGGTTGAATCATAGGGAGCCAACAGTCTCTGATGATTGCCACCCAGTGGTCAATATTAACTGAAGACCATGTGTCTGAGCCACCTTAGACGTTTAGCCCAGTCGCTCCATCATCATATAACAGCAGCAGCACTAGAGACTGCAAGAAATAGTTGCCCATCTATGCCCAGTCAATACACAGAATTATGAAAGCCAATTATGAATTTTTGTTTTAAGTTATTCAATTTGGGAATGATTCAATACACAGTAATAGATAACAAGAACAAAATAGATAACAAGAACAGGTTGAGTATCCCTTATCTGAAAAACTTGGGACCAGAATTATTTGAATTTTATTTTATTTTTTTTGTTTTGGGATATTTGCATACACTTGATGAAATATTTTGGGGATGAGATCCAAGTCTACAATCTAAATTCATTTATGTTTCATATACACCTTACACACATAGGCTGTAGGTAATTTTATCCAATATTTAAATAAATTTTTTGTGCGTGAAACAAAGTTTGTGTTAGATTTGTATGTGTGGAATTTTTCACTTTTGGTCTCATGTCCATGCTCAAAAAGTTTCAGATTTGGGGCATTTTGGATTTTGAAATTTTCAAATATAGAATGATAAACGTGTATATGTAATATGCTTATAATATTATATAAATGAAAATATAAAACACTCAAAAGTACATGTAGAACTTTAAATAATGAAGAAGACTACAAAATGTTAAATCTGTATATCTGGAAACATTTAATAAACTTAAGTCAAAATTGTAAATAATATTTTATCTTCACTCATGAACTCAACCCTCGGCATATAGTATTTCATAAACATGGTAAAACATAGACACAGGAAAGTTGTAGGGTCAAGGGAAGCTTAAAAGAGAGAAGGGTATTTAATCTAGGTGAAAATGATACATATACAAGGGGGGACCCAAAAACAGGAATTTATTTATAAAAATCGTGTATTTATTCTTATATGTTTAAACTTCATTCACCTTCAAAGTACTCTCCATTTGATACAATACACCTATCAAGATGCTTTCTCTACTGCTCAGTTTTTGAATGTCAATTTTGATGCCTTTTAGTGCTTTTGTCAATTTTTTTGTTTGTTTCACATTTTCCACATTGGCAAAACATTTCCCACTGAGGACATTTTTCATCCAGGAAAGCAAAAAAAAATGTCATGTGGGGCAAGATCACGTGAATAGGAGGATGGGGTACAGGGAGCATGCCATTTTTGGTCTAAAAATTCTGAATACTCCATGCAGTGTAGGCAGGTGTGTTGTCATGGTGGAAGATTCAGTCATCAGCTTGCCATATCTTGGGATGTTTGTTCTGCAGATCATGACGCAATCTTCTCAAAACTTCCAGTTAAAAACTTTGGTTGGATATTTGATCTGGAGGAACAAATTGCAAGTGTACTACAAGGGGTCCATTTAGATAATTCAATTTTTTTGTGGGGATCCTGTCTCATATGTTCTCCAGAACTCTTCAAGATTCTTTCAACAATTAAGAAATTACTCATTGTACTACTTTTATTTCACATATGAATTTTGTTGTAATTGCCTATTACTTTTACTTAACACTTTATCTAACCAAAAAAAGGAAGCCATTAAACAAATAAATTATGTCCCTTATACCTTCAAAATGCCCAGGAAAAAAGCATATCATAGTTTTACATAAACATATAAATGTTTTCTATACACTTGAGAAAATATTTTCCAGACTAAACCAAAGAAGAATAAAATTTTTCTTTGTTAAAGCCTGTATGACAATTGTAATATAGGGGGACAGAAAAATGTCATAGGCTTATTCAAATGATGAAAGTGTTATCTCCTGTAGGCTGAGGGGCTCATCTAAAATTGCTAGGAATCTTGAGTAACAGTATCTTTTCTTGGTCTTCTGAGTAACTGCAAGCAAGTGGATTGCATATCCAGATTGTTATTATTGAAAATGACCCATTGTTGGTTATTTTCAAGTATGTTGAAATTGGGAGGATTCTACAAGAGAAACACTGGGGGAAACAGAAGAGGATCATGGCCCTAAAATCTCTGGAATGGCCTCCTGTTTAGAGTGTGTCTTACGGCCACCAGTGAAACAATAAATAAGTGCATTTCATAATATCATCACTGAGTTACATGACTGTCGATCTACATAGATAAGTCACACATTTGTGAAAGAGACTTCTGCTTCTACATAGACAAACAGAACAGCTTGTTGCAGTCCAACCCTTCTACAAAAACAATCGTAGCCACCGAGTAAAATATTAAACAAATAATGAAAACAAAACCATCAAGCCTTCAGATCTGAGGAGTCAAACTTCCCAAGAAAAGGCATATGACTGAAGTGAGTCTGCCATTTTTTCCCCATTTTCCTTGAGGTGTTTGCTTACACTTGATCTGAGTGCATCAAGAAAAGAATACAAAAACAAAGGGATATCTTAGAAACGAAAATTTAGGCAGGCTTTCGGAATTCTCATAATACTGGGAAAGAGTCATTGGAATCTGGGCTACCAAGCACCCAGGACACGTGGGGTTAAGCTCCCAGAGATAAAAGAGCAACAACAGAAAAAGCAGAGAAGACTATATCCTGAGCTGCATTTCCTCTGAGATTTGCTGATTCTAAAGTCATGGGACGAGAAGCTGAGAAGACAGGGAGAGTGGAAGCCAAGAAGCTAAAACCCTAGCAATCTCACCATGCTGGGGAGATGAACATTAAAGTCAGGACTTCCAGAGAGAAGGTTATAATTATGATGCCTGCCATGCTATCATTTAAGACTTCAAAAAGGAAATTCTCATGCATTCCTGGTGAAAATGTAAATTGCTTCAACGGCCTTGCAAACGTTTTTGTTTTTCAACAGAGAGATTCTGCTCTAAAAATTCACTCAGAAATTCAGGGTGTCAGTGCTCCACCATCTTCAACGTATTGTTTTAAAATGGAAAGCATCTCTTACATCCCTGCAAGTTGGGCAGAACAGATTGCAAAGAGAAAATAAAGGTTTTACAGGTCAGTTCTTGAAAGTGATCATCACTTTAATCTACATTCCATTAGCAGAAAATTAGTCATATGATCACATTTCACTGAAAGAATGTAGCTGTGAACCCCAGAGACAGGTAAATGAATTTGATGACATCGAGACAGCCTCTACCATATCCCATTTCTCATTTACTAGTTTCTTAGAGCAGTCGGTTGCAATAAACTATAAAACAACTCTCTAGGCCCGGAATACTTTCCTCGGGTTTTTGCTGATTTAACAGGAAAATTTAGAAGAAACTTCTTTAATTCTCACTTTATGTACACCATTAATAAATTTTTTACGAAAGAAAGGAAATTCAACAAGTTGAGAACCTAATGATATAAGAAGCTATTAAAGATTGGAAGGAAACTGCTGTATAGCACAGATAATCACAACTAGTCATGGAAGTCTTAAAATAGAAGTTCTCATGTCATTCTAGTTGGTAACCCTTTTCTCTGGGTCAACAAATTATTTTAGGAATTATATCTAATTTGAATATGCCATAGAAAACTCCCCCAAGCAGGTGCTCTTGAGAAAAATTTTTATTTTCATTAAATTTTTCTTACTATACTTTTGAAACTTACTTTCTTGTGTTTAAGGATGAACTTAAACCCGAGGATACATTTCTCATCACAGTGTCATCCAGTAAGATTTTCCAGGAAGATTAGATGTGCTTTCTACACAGGCATTAATTTGTCAAGGCTTATTTTAGCAATCAGGGAGCTGCAAATAAGCACAAGAGGTCACAATTAAGCAAGAAATTTATTAATTCCTGTGTCTTCCATTTATCATGAAATTTATAATATAAATTTATCATGTAAAACAATGACGAAATTTATAATGTAAGTTTCGTGATAGTATATAGAAATGTTTTCAATATTTACCTTGCCTTTGACAGAGTTTAAACAAGATTTTTTAGAATTGCTCATCTATTTCATCAGTTCTTGATTCAATTCTCAACATTTTAAAATCTAAGTTACATGATCTATTCAGTTAATGTTGAGAGGTCAGCCAAATAAAGAAATAAAGCACTCAGCTAATATTTATCAACTTGGCTAAAATCTGTTAAACCCTCTCCGCTTTACATACATTATCTTACTTAATATATTTTAATTCTCACATTCTTCTCATCTCATGTGTAAGATAGATGTTACAAGGACTGATATTCAGATGCTCTACCCAGTGTGTTTTTTTTTAAGATTAGAAAATATAGTTTATTTAAAAGTAATTTAGAGAGAGAGAGAAGATTCACTTCCCCAAGGTGGGGGAGGGGACCCAGTGTGATTTAATTGACAGATTTTCTTACAACCAGTCCCTGTCTTCCTAGTCACTAAATATTCAAAGTATTATCTCCAAGGATTACTAGCCTATCTTGCTGAAGACAAAACTAGATTTTGAGGATCACCCCTTATAAATGAACAACTGATAAAAGATGCAATAAAGATACAAAATCCAAGTTGCTTAATCTTTATCACATGTTATATATGAAACGCTATTTTAAAATAAATTGCAAAATGTATTTATTCAAGACTTATTTTTCCATGATCCCTGAGTTTTATCTTTAGAAAGTTTGAATAACATTAGAAAAATACTTCTATGCATTAAAACGTCTGTTTAATTAACAAAATACTAAATCACAATAATTCTGCAGTTATAACCACTTGTCAGTCAACTACCACAACATAAGTTCAAACCAAATAATAGTCTTGGAAATATTGAAGTTATAGTTTTGACTTAGACAAGTGTGTGTGTGTGTGTGTGTGTGTGTGTGTGTGTGTGTGTGTGTGTGTACATACTTGAGAATGCAAAAGGATATCAAACCATTAAAATAACAACTGGGAGTTTATTTTTCTTTACCTCTTTTCTTTCATTTAATAATACATATACTCAAAAACATTAATAGCACAAAAATATGTTTTTCTCCACCACACAATTATGAGATACCTTTAAATAAAGCAATCCTATTTTATTTTGTCTTGTTATTCTTGGACTAATAAAACAAGGAAATTTGAGTACTTATGGCTATAATAAAAATGTTGGCAATCAATAGAACTTACTCATATTTACAAAAATACGTGGCATCTGGTTCTATCTGGAGGAAATCTATACTCTAGTTCAATCTTAGTTTTCTACAACATATCCATAAGTCCCCAAACAGCTAATCATGAAAACATTAATGAAACAAGCACATGCTTTATTCATAAGTCTTGGCTTACTAGCCTAATATTACATTGCCAGAGAAAGGGACTATTAAAATAAAGAATATCTGTGTTCAGCACTGAAAATAAATCAAAAGTGCCACAACGTCAGTTACAGTAGATTCCAGTCAAATGTCATTTTGCCACCTTAGACTGAATTGCCACTTGAAACAATTCTAGAATAAATTTTAGCTAGATATAATTGGCTGGGTGGCATAATTAAAAATTCTAGGTATATAAGGCATTTCAAGACTACATATTATTAGTGTTCTATAACACAAAACAGTATCTTTATTATATTTTAGTTTTTCAGAATTATATATTAGAGATGTATGCATTGAAACATAAATTTATAATTCACTAAACTATGCATCCGATATTATTTACAAAAATCATCAATATAATGTATGATAATATAAATATAATTGTAAAAGCAGAATTTAGTTTTTGTGTGTCTTATGTGATAAGGGGAAATGTTTGGTTAAAGGGAAAACGTAATTGCTTGCAGCAGCGTTCTTCACAAAATCAGAAAGGGATAGGTGACATTGCACACCACCAGGAGGCAGCATTCACAACGGACGCTTGTGCCGTTAACAGCCTGCAGAGCCAAATGTGGTGCCTTTGGATGGAATCATTTCAAGAGTCTATACTACGTCTTATTTCTAGCCTATTATGCTTTCTTATCGTTTGCAAAAATCTTTCAGGACATTTCAAATGGTTTTGGCTTCTTTCTCATTAGTTGAGTGGTTGACTTTTTTTGAAACTTCTTTTTTCTCAATTAGTTTTGCATTGGCTGCTCCTACAGGAACCCCTTAGAGACATTTTTCCATTAGAGACATTTCAAGCCCCTATCTCACCAGAAACTTGTGCCTTTGAACAGATTTAATGCATCAAATCTGTACATTCATCCAGCTGTTTAGACTTTGCTAATTCATACATATGGCAGCAGTCAAAATTTAACAGAAAGTGCATTTAGAATTGTGTTCAAAACAAAGGATGGTGTGAAACAGGAATGTCAAGTTAAATTTGCCATGCATTTACTGTGTCTCACAAATGACCCACAACAGAGTTACACTCTCATCAAGAATGACCAGTTAATTAACCTTCGTATAATTCAAAGTCATTCACTCATTACTGCAAGCAAGCAAAGTCATCACAAGGATAGCATACTCATTCTTTCACTGGAAGGAAATTGTTGCTTTTGTTTAACAGAATTTCTGTCTTTGGATTTCAATACTTAAAGCTCTTGTCTTGCTTGAGGGGATGCATAGGTTTTCTAATAATGAATTTGCATCACTATCTTTATAAAAATAAGTTACAAAAAGTCCATTACAACATTTATAATTACATAAATATAGTATTCTATACTTAATTAGCTAAAATTCCATGTTTTGGGACCCTTTCAAACATTAAGATGTTAATAGCTCTCTCTCTCTCAAAAAAAAAGGCAACTTTTCTTAAAGTTCTCCCTTGTAAGATAAAGACATATGCCCCATTTCCCCTCCCCAGGCGACTGCTCCCTGAAATTAAGACGGCCCCTGGCCAAGGCTGTCTGGACCCAGTCAAGATGTCTTGGAGGTATGCACACTTGCATACTCAAGAAGTGTGCTAAGGGGATAAGCATCCTTGTTCCTGCAACGTCTGTGCTGGGGAGAGTTTTGTACCTACCGGCTGCTATCAGTTCCCTCCTGTAAGTAGTAAATAAACCCATGTCTTTGCCACTCTGTCTTCCAGATGATTTCTTTGGAATAGATACACATCACAGGAGCACCCTGTCTAATTTGGGGCCTTCGCGACACATCTCTAGTAACACCTAGTATAAACTTATGACTTCAAAACGTTCATTCTCGACATAAAGATGGGAACAACAGAAACTGAGGACTCCTAAGTGGGTAAGAAAGAGGGAAGACAAGGGTTGAAAAAAACAAATGCTGGGGACCATGCTCACTATATGGGTGACATATTCAATAGAAACCCAAACCTCATCATCATACACTATACCCATGTCACAAACCTGCACAAAACCTCTTGAATCTAAAATAATAATAAAAATAACTTTAAAATGTATCCATTCCCAACTTAAACTTTTCTCCTGTAATCTCTATTACTTAGTTCTCTCTTAAGCACCTTAAACTCAGTACTACAAAAATAGTGCATTCTCCTGTCGACTACGGTGTTTCCTGAATCAATAAGTAGCATTGCCGTTATCCTAGTTACTGAGTCTAGTAATATGAGTTAATCTAGTGTCTTTCCTCCGTCATGTTTCACATGTACTTGGCCACAACTGGCAAATTTCACCACCTGAATATTTCCTTTATCTGTATCCTGGTCCCATTGAAAATCTCCTGGTCTAGATCACCAAAATCTGTTGCATGGTGATTTGGAACAGCCTTAACACTTATCTCTCTTCTTCTAGTCTTACTCTGTTACAATTCATTCTCCATTCTTCAGGCCAAGCAATCTTACTAAGATTCCAATCTTACACTTCACCACTTTATTAAAAATTCCTCAATGGTATCTTTTTCCATTAGAATAATGCCCACCTGGCTGGGCACAGTGGCCCATGCCTCTAATCCCAGCACTTTGGGAGGCCAAGGTGAGAGGATTGCCTAAACCCATTGGTTCGATACCAACCTGGGAAATTTGGCGAGACCTCATCTCTACAATAAATCAAAAATAATAATAATAATAATAATGTCCAGCCCACTTTTATCAAATGCCACCGCTATTTCTTTCCAACATATTTTTCCATCCTCAAATACTGGTATGTTCATCATTCCTATTCAGGCACTGTGTTAACCTGCTTTCAGTTCCTCTGTCAGGTGACAATCTCTTATCATCGTACCTTCAGATTTTCTATGTCTTCTGCCCTGAAACTCCCTACAACCTCCTGGGTAGCACCTGTCCACCATTCATTTTTCGGTTTAAACATTACGTAATAATACAGACCTTCTCGGGTTAAATTCTGTCCCCTGACTGGATTTCCTTAAGTTTTGTATTTCCCCTATATTGACACTCATTCCTGTTTTCTCTTGTCTCTCTTATTTGTGTCTCCTAAGCTTTTAAACTAATGTGGATAGATCTATCTACCTTGTTCACCAATGTAATACCTGTCCCTAACACGTCTGTCATTTAAAAGCGGAAACTTCAAAAAAGTACTTTAGAGCTTGACTTTCAGTCTTTAAGCATAATGTAACAGAACATAAAACTTTTTAAAAAGAAAGCAGACCTAGATTTAGAATAGAAGATTTATTTAGCAGTCTGGCCTCTGAGCCAGTGCCCTGGTTCAGAATTTAGATCCGGCCCTCACTAGCTGTGTGACCTTGGACCACCTACTTAATGTTTCTGTGTCTGCATTTTCTCCTCTGTAATATGGAGATATTTTTTACCTACCTCATAGTTTTGTTTTGAAAGGTAAATGACAAAATATTTATACAGTGTGTACAGTAGTACCTGGCACATAGAAAACCTACCATATAACTGTTAACTATTTACAGTCAGTGTTTTAAGCAGTAAATTTGGAGTCAGATGGCATTCAAAGTCTTGCATTAATCTTGACATGTTGGTGAGCTGATTCAAATTCATAAAACTTCAGATTTTTCCCCTTTTAAGAGGGACAGAAAGTATTTTAAAAAGTATACCAACTAATTTTAATGTCAGGCTATATTAGGCAGCTGAACAGCAAGAGAGAGAATTTCTTGCATAAGTTGAAATTGTGTTCATTGAAAGCTGTAGCATTAGTAAATTTGACATATGCACTTTAGATACTCTGACCTGAGTTGGAAATCTTTATCGTTTACTGTAATTAAAAATATATTAACCTGCAATGCACATTAAGTGCAAATGTCCAAGATCAATAAATTAAAATTAATAGTAACTTAAATGCAAAGTGTCCTCCTATGAACAAGCCCACTCTAGGGGGAAAAAGGTTCTTCCTTGCTTCAAAGAAATAAAGATCAATTATGCAATGTCTTGCAATTTTTAGATTGCTTCACAGGACTTTTGAAATCTATAGCTCTGCACATACTTGTATAGATTCTGTTCTTATGTATATTACTTTAAATGTCAGTTAGTTTCATGTTGACTAAAACAGAAAGATTGAATTTTTAACTATTTCTATTATTTGTCCCTTTAGTCATAAAAATTTAATATCATATTTCTCTGGCACACTCACTGCAACTTGTAGCATTTACTATGATGTCATCGGGAACTCATTTTCTGACACTTCATCATGGTGACCCCAACAAAGTTTTAAAGTAAAACCACCTCATCATTATTGGCAATCATATCATGCCATTATATTTAAGCGACTTTTCTTTACTCCATGATGAATGGAATCATTATTCTAAGTGTGGCATATTAATATAAATATTTGTTAGCTAAATTTATCACAGCATGTTGAAATAAGTTGTATAAAAGCTTTACAATATCAGCTATGTTATTGCCTTTGTGCAAGCTTTCAATGTTTTACTGGTTGATGCAGATGAAATAAATAGTCTCTAAAGTACTATAAGTCAATTAGTCAAAACATTCTGAGCTGGATCAGAGGCAGACACTTCACTCATGGACAGGGCACATCAACATGGATTTTATTATTATTATTATTTTGAGTTGAAGTCTCACTCTGTCACCCAGACTGGAGCGCAGTGGCCGCTGCTGGTCACCGCAGCCTCGATCTGCTGGGCTCCGGCGATCCTTCCAAGTAGCTGGAACTACAGGCACGTGTGACCACGCCCGGCTAATTTTTGTTTTATTGTAGAGATGAGGTCTCGTCAAGTTGTCCAGGCGGGTCTCGAACCCACGGGCTCAGGCAATCCACTCACCTCGGCCAGGATTTTTTTTAAACAACAATTGCTCAAAGCAGGGGGGAAAAAGATGCCTCTCTGAAGTGACTTACAATGAACAGCATTTTGTTTCTCCAATTTTTGAACATCCTTATTTCTAATCAGTATAATTTGAGCTTCACCAAGAAAAAACTCACAAAACTTGATGTCCTCAACTTGGAGCTCAGGCTCAGGGAATGAGATCACAGGTGCAAGACCTCAATTCAGAACTGAGCAAGAAGAAGCAGAAATTTCACAGAATCCATTTTGCTTGAGGATAGTGGCAGAGGCAGCTGGCTTTCTGACTGGCAGTGGTTGCACGATTGCATTTCTGGCTCTGAAATGTTGCTCATTAGGGTGACAAAAAAGGAGTTCCTGGAAGGAAGGCGTGAAAGGTAGGAGTAGCCACAGTTATTCAGCAAGCCAGTTCTGTGGCGTAGTTCCCAGAAGCTGAGTCCTGAGTCTGGTTCTTCAAGCATCCTAGCATTCCACGAGTTAGTCATTTTTGTTGTTGCTGCTGTTTATGAATGCTTTTTCTGCTTCCTCAATTGAAGTCACTTTCTGCTGCCACAAGAATCCCCATGAATATCACAACCTGGGAGTCTATGTACCATATTGAATGTCATCAAACCTAATTGGAGTTGAACCCAGGGTGAGGGGAAAATAATAGAGCAATCAATTTACAAAATCATTATTTTTAAGTACTAGTAGTTACCAGGGCTGGTCTTAAGTGCTTGCCACACATTACCTTATTTAATTTTCACAACAGCTTGATGAGGATATCATTATCCCCATGAGACCAGTAAGAAAACTGAGACAGAGATAGACCAACTTGCCCAAGATCTTAGTGAGTTTGATCGCCAGGGCCCTGTGAACTACTTATCTAAACATAATGAATGCTAAATGTTCAAACATAAAGTTTTTTTCTTTTGATGCTAAATCTCTCTTGTTTGAAACTCAATTAACTCCCAATTTAAGAAAAAATACTTATATATGTGATAAAAATCAACTTAATGATTCTCTGTCTCAAATTAAATCTTATTCCCTCACTACTCTACTTTTATAGAATTATCCAGTTAGAATTCCCCTGCTGACTTCTGGCAAGATGGCGACAGGGCAACCCGGTCTGTGAAAACCTCTGCAAAGGAGAACTGCAGTGGGTCTCTGACTCTCACCCCGGGGGCTACGGACCCCAACATCGCAGCCTGCTCTTCATACGGAGCTCAGCCATTGCCACCGCTGGGGCATGGCAGTGGACTGGACAGTCACTGCAGCACAAACGGCACCACCACCTCCACCGCCGCAGTCCCCCACCCGCTGCCGCCGCCACGGCCATAGCACATCGCACCACCCGGGCCAGAGGCAATCCACTTCAGTCCTTCAAGCCCCTCCAGGGAAGATCTGCTGGGATCACTGCCACTTCTCCTGCGACTGAGACGTCCTGCCTGCCGTAAGTCTCCTGCCATCTGCCCTGAGGCAGGCAGCCATCTTGCCATCTTCAGCCTCTGCCGTCACTGTCCTGCCCCACTCCCTCAGGGGCGAGCAGCTGAGATAGCACCACCTGCTGGCGATTCAAGATAACAACACCAAAACAGGAGAAACAAACTTGATAAAGACATAGACCAGAGTGGTGAACGGAGGGTGATCTGAATTGTCCTTCACAGCAGACCAGGGGCAACTGACCCTAACTGCAAACTAATTTACCAGCTTGAAAAGAAAACTAGAAATCAGACCTAAAAGGACAATGGACTTAAACGAAATGTCTCAGAGTGTGCTTCATTGATTCTGTTAGTTTAATGACTTAATTCTATTCCTACTGTATTATTCCTTTTTCTCTTTTTTCCTCTTCCTTTTCTTCTCTTTTCTTCTCTCTGTAAACCATATCCTTGTATAGAGGAACAGCACACTAATAAGGTGGTTGGATAGCTGGTATGTTAGCATCACTATATGTTTTATTTTTGTCTGTATGAGAGTTGATTAGTCTGTAGCTGTGGTCTATTGTTTTTATCTGTTTCAGTATAGGTCTCTCTTTCTATTTGTTGGCACACTCATTTGTTTCCCCCCCTTACTCCTCTATCTCTCCACCCCCCTCTTCAACCCACTGTCTGCTCCACTCTCTCCCCTCTGCTAACCACATTTTATTTCAGGGAGTAAACCTACAGCCCCACTGCATGGACAGATTCCAAGGCAGTGAGAAGTGGGTTCCAGATTGTTCACACACCTGTCAGCGAATACCAGGACCTGCAGATAGATTTTGAATCACAACTTTCCCCTTAAGTAAATCTCAAAACTGCAAAAAGGACCACCCCCAACCTACAGTGCAACTCCAGAATTGAACAAAGTAAGAGGGCATACATAAAGAATAGGAGATTGAACAAACAGAAGTAAAACCAATCCCTTTACTCCTGAATAACAGAATTAAAGAAGACGGTGATGTGGAGGGAAGGAAAAAGTAGGGAGGGGGAGAAAACCGTACAAATGAAAAACCAGAAGAAGAAAATAGGTCTTACACACACCCCTGGGAAATCAGACACTGAGAAAACAGATTCTGGAACACAAACTATGAAGAGTCCCCAGAATGACTGGTTACATGCAACAAACCCAGACATCAAGACATTAGTGGAGAGAATTTAAAAAATTGAGGAGAGACAGGAGGAAAATAGGAAGGAGCTG
>NW_007258407.1:65568-67326 GCF_000164805.1 Carlito syrichta
GCACAATATTTTCTATCAAGCATGAGCATATAGAGTGTATTTCCACAATTAGTTACATATTACGGTGTTTTATAGTTGAAGGATACAATTCATTGCACTTGTTAGCAGAGTGGATATTGATTTTCATCCCTTTTGGAATTTGTTAACACGTTCCATATTTTTTTAGATCTTTAAAATTTTCTCCATTGTAGAGCAATCTTATTTTAAACTAATTTTTTTAATGTAGGTCCTAATACCGATGTCAATTAGAATCATCTTGTGCCTTAAGAATCTCTTTCTATCCTAAATAATTGTTATAGACACATGAAAGTTTGGCAATTACTGCTTTAATATTCATTATTATTTAGCAGTCAATATACAAGCGATGGTGAGGTTTAATTGCTCATTTTTATAATTTCAACAGACTTATTTTTTATAGCTTTATAAGTTCCAAATTATTTATAGGTACTTTTCACATTTGAAGAATCACACTTTCACATTATAGGGATAAAAGTTCAAAAAGACATGAGTTTCTTTATATCCAATAAGATTTTTAACTTGTTCAAAATCACCCAGGCATAGAAATCTCATTAATAGAGACTGAATAGAGATTGGAGGAAAGATGAGCTGAAGAAATGACTTTCTTAGAGAGAAAAAAGAAGATAATCTGCCACTACACATTTTTTAGAGATTGTAGAAAACAAAGTTTAGATATCTCTGATTTTTTCTAAACTTCAGGAATTCAAGACTTGCAATTTAGCTAGGATTCAAATCAATGCACACTATTGACAGGTTTAATATACAGAATGCATAAAGCTATAGATTTTGGATACATGGATAATCTAAAAACAACTCTATAAGAAGTAACCTGTAAAACTTGACATTGATTAAGTTTAAACCATTGCTGGCCCAACAAAGGAACCTGTAGCAATTTAAATGTAATAATAAGTTTCTAGAAATAAGAGTATGAAAAGAAAATATAAAAAGCTGCTTCATACATTATAATAATCTCTTTATACCTGTCTGTGTCTTGTATTTTGAAGTAATTTATGCACTAAAAATACCACCATTAGCTTCTCAAATTGTTCCCTTTCAGTGCTAAAGCTTGTGGTATTTATGAAATTCTTTCCCTCCCAGTTTACTAGGTGAAATATATGTTCCCAAAAACATAACATCAGTTACATCAACAAATTTCATGCTCACAGGATAAACTCTTATTTAAATTCATAGCACCATCAAGTGTTTTAGAAAATTCACCTTCATGGATGAAGTCTTATATTTGATTGGAGAAGTCTAGTTGCAGAAAGTAGAAATAATCTTCTACTTGTATTATTACTTGTAGGAAGTAAGAGAAGTCTAACTGTAGGAAGTAGGAAGGTTAGTAGGCCATGGAATAGTAATCTAATTCAGACACCAAAAGTATAAACCCAGGGAGTTAATACAGTGGGCATGAGTATACTTGCACTATGACTGTCCTTTACGAGTTATTGATCTTTCAGCTATGTGTCAAGGAAATGCTTATACTTTATAATTTAAAGTTTCATAGAAATCAAAGCACCAATACATTTATTGGAATGGCTGTAGTATGTGATTCAATTTACAGCACTTGAAACTCAGAATAGCAATGCAGTAGTCTAGCAGAATATTCTAGCATTCTAGTAGTCTAGTGATATTTCTATATCTAAACATATTTGTATCTATCATTCATGATCACGTAAATGTATGTTATGTGTGTGTGTATATATTTATATATACAGAGAGAGAGAGAGATTTTCCAGA
>NW_007258407.1:67346-67988 GCF_000164805.1 Carlito syrichta
CTTTTTTAATTTTAGTAATAATAACATCATTACTTTTTTTTAACAAATAAAGACAAAGAAGACAATAATTAACCAGATACCAACTGCCATTGATAATTAAGACTCTCTATAAGTATTTATAGATCAGCGAATGAATGAATGAAATAGTACTAAAACTTATGTTATTCTCTCTTTCTTGTGGTTTACTTCTGGAAGAAGCCATAGTACAATACTTTAATAATTGTTTTGTCTAATCTGATTAAGCTAGATCAATTTAAATATAGTGCCTATTTCACATGGCTTTCCAAAATTTTAGAAACATGGAAGAATTTACCGATGACATACAGGAAAAAGAAATTATTCTGTCTTTGGGAATAAATCTATTATGCACATAAGGGGCCGCGATTTAAGATGTAAATTAATAAATGATATAATAAATAAATCAGGTAAATAAGCCAGAATAAGTTGAATGGAGTCATTTTTTATAGAACGATTTGTTAGTTTTCATAACAATGTCTGCAAATCTGCATTTCATAAATAGCATTACAAGCAGGAAACACTGACAACAGAGAGGACGGAGGAAGAAATTTGTTCTTCTTAGAGCGTTACAGTAAGATTTGCTTAAACAACCACTAAATACAGTGGATGATGTTATTGATTATT
>NW_007258407.1:68008-69630 GCF_000164805.1 Carlito syrichta
ACAAAAACTGCAAGAGATGAATGATCACTTCAAGAGACCAAACCTAAGAGTAATTGGGCTTCCTGAGGCAGAGAGAGAAACAGAAGCCACACTGAAACAAACATTTCATGAAATCATTCAAGAAAACTTCCCCCATCTCATCAAGGATGAAAAAATTCAAACACAAGAGATTCAGAGAACCCCTGCAAGACAACAAATGAGTAGACCAACTCCCAGACACATAATAATTCGCTGAAACAAAGTATCTATAAAAGAAAAAATCCTAAAGGCAGCAAGAGAAAAAGGCCAGACTACCTACCAGGGAAAACCAATTAGAATAGCAGCAGATTTATCCACAGAAACCCTTCAGCCTAGGAGAGCCTGGAGCCCTATCTTCAAAGTTCTAAAAGAGAAACAATTTCAACCAAGAATAACCTACCCAGCCAAACTAAGCTTCATTAGTGAGGGATAATTGAAATCTTTTCCAGATATCCAATCCCTAAGAACCTACGCTGCCACCACACTCCTCTACAAGACACACTTAAGAAAGTACTGAACACAGAATAAAAAGAAGAAAGAACAACAACATTCTTCACAAGAGTACAGGCAAAAGATTAAAAACACACATGAATCAACTCCAAAACCCAAAGAAAGACAACAAACAAACAGGAACAACTCTGTAAGAACCTTATGACAGGGATCAGCTCTTGCATTTCAATTATTAGCCTAAATGTGAATGGCCTAAATGCACCACTGAAAAGACGTAGAAAGGCAAAATGGATAAACTATCATCAGGCAACAAACTATTGCCTTCAAGAGACTCACCTCACTAGAAAGGACACCCACAGACTCGAATAAGAGGATGGGAAACAAACTTTCAGGCGAACAGAATACAAAAGAAAGGAGGAGTAGCGATCTTAATTTCAAACAAAATACCCTTCAAGCTATTAAATATCAAAAAAGATACAGAAGGCCACTACATAATGATAAAAGCTCAATCCATCAACAAGAAATATCTATCCTAAACATATATGCACCCAACATAAGTGCGCCAACTTTCATAAAGCAACTTCTAGGAAAACTAAAGAAAGATATTGACTCTAACACCATCAAAACTGGGGACTTTAATACCCCACTCACAACCCTAGACAGATCATCAGGACAAAAAATCAGCAAGGAGATCCGAAACCTCAATGTGACTTTGGACCAAATGGACTTAATTGATACCTACAGAACACTCCATCCAAAGACCACAGAATACACATTCTACTCATCTCCACATGGAACATATTCTAAGATCGACCACATACTCGGCCATAAATCAAGCATAAGCAAATTTAAAAGGACCGAAATTCTACCATGTACCTTCGGGACCACAGTGGAAAAAAAATAAACATTGACACCAACAAAGACCCCTAAAACCCACAAAGACATGGTCACTAAACAGCATGATGCTAAACAACTTCTGGGCCAATGATGAAATCAAAACAGAGATCAAAAGATACCTGCAAACAAATGAATATGAAGAAACATCTTACCAAAATCTCTGGGATGCCCTGAAAGCTGAGTAAGAGGGGAATTTATATCCCCACAAACACACATGAAGAAAATGGAAGGAACAGAAATTCACAACCTAACAAGCC